>NC_084751.1:50275258-50297758 GCF_033978785.1 Entelurus aequoreus
TTAGTTCTTCCCTCCACGTTCTTGCTGCATCCCCTCGCTTTCCTTCCTCTCATCTCTCATTTACATCCTCCCTCGCTTCTTCCTCAAAGGTATTCAACTTTTGCATAATCCCAGTGCAAACACACCAGGACCACAAAAAGCCATTTGTTTGCTTCTTGTGTCTTTGTCACGCACAGTCCACAAGTGGAAGAGGACAAAGTCCACAAATGGAAGAGGACAGCACTGCTGCAATGTGACAGCGACTAAAGGTTATCAAGCTGCCACCTGGGATGTGAGTTATTGTGCTAGTAATGGAGAGTTACAGCCAGTTGAAGTCCTATTTATGTTTGTGGCATCACTGTTGTGGTGTTAGAGGAGCTGCATCACCATTGAAGGCATCGCTGTTGTCTTGTTAGAGGAGCTGCATCACTGTTGTGGTGTTAGAGGAGCTGCATCACCATTGAAGGCATCACTGTTGTGCTGTTAGAGGAGCTGCATCACCATTGAAGGCATCGCTGTTGTGTTGTTAGAGGAGCTGCATCACTGTTGTGGTGTTAGAGGAGCTGCATCACCATTGAAGGCATCACTGTTGTGTTGTTAGAGGAGCTGCATCACCATTGAAGGCATCGCTGCTGGAAAGTTTCAATTTCTAACTTCAAATGGAAAAAAACATGATAGTTAGTTAGCATGAGAACTGCCTGAAAACACACATTTTTAAATTAGTGACGCACAATATTTAAAAAACTGATCATTTCCTGTGCAAGCGGTAATAAAAAGTCATCTTTGTGTACATCAGTAACTCAACTTGAGTGTTTGGAGATGAAAGTTGTCTCTCAGCTAATAGTTGTGCAAACATTTGAGTTCCAAGCATGAGTTGGCAAAGCAATTGTCAAAATAACATCTGCTCTTACTCGTTAGCATTAGCTTACAGCTAGAGATCAACATGTCTTTGTTTTTCCAAGCGTGGGAGGAAAGTGAGTGTGAAGGTCAATGCTGGGAAGAAAAAACAGATGAAATAAAATAATGAAATATTTGACCAAGCGTGTCACCAACTTGGTGAGTCTGCAGCACCCTGAAGCAGCAGGAGTGGAACACCGGACAAAAGGTAATGAATTCATTGCTTGGAGGACAATAGGTTAGGGGAAGGGGACTAACAAACCGACTCCAAAACCTCCGGACGCCAGTGCTGGTGGAAGGTTGGGCTTTGGGCTAGCAACCCAAACCTGGGAAAAATATCTCATGCTGCAGAAATATTCATGAAAAACTTTAAACCCCAACGTCTTGGAGAGGAAGCCTCTTCAGTGCCCCACACCGAAGAGCAAATGATGATGTACATGGAAAACAGCAAGGAAACCTTGCGTCTGAAGCTTGTGAACCCTAGACGACCCACCGACCAACATTGCTACATGGAACGTGAGAACTATGTACGCGGACAAAAAGACGGCAGCAATCGTGGAGGAGATGAGGAGCTACAGACTATCTCTCCTTGGTCTGTGTGAAACCTGATGGCTCCAGTTAGGGCAGGTGAAGAATCCATCCTGTACTCTGGACACCTAGAAGACTTGGCATCACACACAGAGGGACTTGTGTTCATGCTCTCCACAGAGCCACAGAGGGCCCTCATCAGCTGGGAACCCCTCAACTCCAGGATCGGCACAGCCAAATTCCAAACATACTTGAGACCAAAAAAGGAAAGGACATCACGATTCTGATGGGAGACATGAACACCAAGTCAGGAGGAAACAACAATGGCTATGAATTGAACATGGGAAGACAAGGACTAGGAACCATGAGTGAAAACGCAGAAAGATTTGCAGCAGCTTGTGCAGACAACAGCTTGGTCACTGGTGGAACAACAGCTTGGTCACTGGTGGAACAACAGCTTGGTCACTGGTGGAACAACAGCTTGGTCACTGGTGGAACAACAGCTTGGTCACTGGTGGAACAACAGCTTGGTCACTGGTGGAACAACAGCTTGGTCACTGGTGGAACAACAGCTTGGTCACTGGTGGAACAACAGCTTGGTCATTGGTGGAATAACACAAGGATGTCTAATAAAACAACCTGGGTGTCTGCTGACCATGGAACAGAAAACCAGATCCAGCACATCTGCATTAGCCTACAGTTCCGACACTCATTGCTGGATATCAAAAGAAGAGCTGATGCTGGATCAGACCATCACCTAGTTAGTTACCACTGAAAAAAGAGAGAAGAAAGAGTCAAATTCAACATACAGCAAGTTGAAGATGTAGTCACATCAGGACTGTACAAAGTCACACTACACAAGCGGATACAATCACTACCATAAACTCCTACATCAGTGCAGGATCAATGGAATGTTCTGACAACAATATGGAAAGAGACATGTCAAGAAGTGGTAGTGAGAAGAAAGGGAACTAACAAACCGTGGCTTTCCATGGAAACGTCCAAGAAAGTAAGTGAGAGAAGGGGAAAAAAGGAGGTACTAAATAGAAGCCAATAGAATATTCCCCCTTTATATTGTGAGCAGTGAGGGAGAAGGAAGCGGCTCAGAAGAAGTTTGAGGTGAAAAGTCCTCTGAAGCGTCCTGTGATTGTCTGCCATGTTGCATGTTCTTCATGCAGCATTCACACCTTCTATGTGGACTGAGTGGACATCACATCAATATATATCTCCTCACTCCTCACTCCTCACTCCTCACTCCTCACTCCTCACTCCTCACTCCTCACTCCTCACTCCTCACTCCTCTCCAGCTCAGATGTTGGAGTGTCCCAGGGGTCAGGCACCAAGGTCAAAGGGAGGTCACTGCCGCTTATCATTTTTGCTGTCATTTTGTCTGCTCTTGCGGCAGGCTTAACAACACGCTCAACTGCAAAGATAAGCGCTGGCGAGCACACACGCTGTTGGCCATTAGCTTGATCCACAAGGACGCAGCAAATTTAAACAAGAGATTTTGCTCATTTCCCTGCAACTGAAGGCAAAATGCACTCGTGCGTTCAGACCGCTAGCAGTTTGTGCTTTAAAGTCGGGAGGAGGACATAGGAGGACGTGAACACTTTTACAACAAGACATCACATACAGCAGGAAGTGGAATCCTATGGCCCCATTCGTTGCAGTTTACCTGACACATGAAACGTGACAAAATGGAAAGGTGCACTATCCACTTTAGCCGCCAGTAGAGAGCTGAAAGTGTCGAATGTGTTTTGTGGCAAATCTAACTTTGACCCACAGCGCCGGTTGCTATGTAGAGTAGCGCTTTCCATCATTTTCAGCAGACTGCATTGCAAAATTATTAACCCATGTGTCATAACCCGTTTGTCATTGGCCCGAGGCACATTAAAAAACAAAACATTAGCAAAAATTGGGAAAACAACAACAAGCACAAAGAGAAAAAGCCAAAATGTTGAAATCAGCCAATAATAACAACAACAAGCTTTGTCTTTAAAAAACAAAACAATAATGTGTTTTTCATAAAAAATAAAATAAACATACACACACACAAACACACACACACACACACACACACACACACATATATATGCACACACATATACAGTATTTACCGTATTTCCTTGAATTGGCGCAGGGAATATAGTATTCGCACGTCTAGAATTACTGCCGGGTCAAACTCGTTTCTCAAAATAATTAACGCATGCTTGGCCTTATCGCCGGTTCATTATTAACGCCGGATAAAATTCGTTTCGCAAAATAATAATTTTATTATCGCATGTCTATAATTTTCGCCGGGTCAAACTCGTTTCGCAAAATATTTAGCATATGGCTAGAACTTCCACCGGGTCAAATTCGTTACGTCACAAGTGACGCTTTACCTGTCCTCATTTTCAAAATGGAGGAAGCTGCTTTCAGTAGTTTACAATCGCACAAAGGAAAAAAGATAAAGAGCTATTCAGTAGGATTTAAGGTCCAAGCTATTGAATACCAGTACAGTATGCTAAAAAGAACAGTAAGCAGCTATGTTTTATTAATATACCGTAGCTGCGTGTGTCAAATACTGTATAAGTCATTAAATGACTCCCGCCTCCTGGTGGTAGAGGGCGCTACCGTGCTAGTGATCCTTCGTGCGACTTCCGGTACTGCAGAAGAAGTGAACACACGCAGCAAGAGATTTTTTTTTTTTTTTCCTCTGCCTGAACTTTTAACACGGAGGATTACATACCGGTATCTAAAATAAAACAGTTTTCTAAACTGGACTTTCAATGGAAGCAGGAGGTAATAATTAAAGGAATATCTCCATCGAGACAGAGACTTTTAAAACTGAAGAAAGAAAATAATGAAGACTTCTATAAACAAGTTATCGATGCTTTTGGTCAGAAGGAGCTGCAAATGAACTCCATTTATAAGTACAGGTAAGACCATAATAACGTTTTTTTTTTTTATTAAATGTGCTTTTCATGATGGTATGCTTACATCACACTCAAAGCGCACGCCTAAATTTACCGCATTCCTTTTGGTAAACGCCGGAGTGACAGGAGGTTTTAAATTAATTAGCGCCCCTGTGGCTATTCAAGGAAATACGATATATATATATATATATATATATATATATATATATATATATATATATTTTTTTTTATATATATATAAAATAATATATACCTTTATATCTATGTTTTATATTTTGATAGAGAGAGATATGTTTTAAAGTTATGTTCATGTACTAAATGTAAGTACATGTAGATGCTGTGTTGGGACGGATCCATTAAGAGTTATAGCAGAAATATGTTGTATAGGAATTAAGTATACACCATCAAATTATAACAGAGTTCTATGTCACCTGAATGTTTTTAAGGTAATACAATTGTGGCATAAAAAAAACAAAACCCAAGTAATGTAAAAAACACAACCTTCGTTTGACTAATGAAGATAAAGTCTAATAAACAAGCTTTGTTCTTCAACAACATTGTATGTTTCAGTGCAACTGTTTAGCCAACAAAAATAAACAAGAGTGATACCTCACATCTAATACAAAATCTTCACAGCCTGCGTTTAACTGCAAGAGATGACAAAACAACAATTGTGTTGATGTTATTAGAACACTGACAAAGTTGGCAGCTAAATAAAGGACGAGTGAACCTCCCAGTAAACAAACGGCAAGACATCATAAAGAAGTTGTGGCAATGTTCACGTTTCCTACACATGGCAGCTGCATGTTTCCTCACCTCATGAAACAGCAGCCGGACGGTGTGTTGACAAAATAAAAGCAACATCAAATATATTTCTCATCCACGGTACTCTTTTAGCCTGGGACAAATGCATGTGTCTGCAACATTGTCCACAGCTGTCGTCTCCTAATAGCAGCAGTGCGCTCTTGAACGCACGCCTCGACTCCAAGGAAATGAAGCCAGGGAACATAAAGTCAAATCAAGTCTGTGTAGTTGCTTTCTGCCATCTTTCAAGCCAAACGACGCCAGTGCGCATGCGCCATTGCTGTGGTAACTCTGTTTCCAGGAAGTGAGCAGTGTTGCCTAAAATGCATGAATACCAGGGATTTTGGGCTCCAAGGTTGGTGACCCCTGCTCTTGTGGAGCCAAGGGGACTTAATGAGGTGTTGTTTTTTGTAAACATGTTTTTTCAATAAGATTCTTGAGTGACAGGCTCACAGGTCAATAGGATAAGTGTATTAAATCTATTAGATGTGTGTTTGTTTATCTTTTATTTGTTGTTGAAAAAAAACAACTGTTAAAAGTTTGGAATTATTTCATGGTTGAAGAAGTGTTTAAAAACCATCACTATTGTGGTCACTTGATTGTTTGTGTTGATACCAGAAGGGATACATTGTTAGGGTCCCTTTTTTCTCTTTCTTTTCTACTCTTGCATTACCTGCAGCTGCTGTTTCAGCCTGATTACTGAGAAGTGACACTCGTGTGTGTGATCCATTCACTTTGTTGCTTGAGGAAGACTTTCACCCCAAAGGTTTTCTGGCCAAAAAACACTATAATTGGAGTTTAGTACATTTCTACACATTTTGCACAAGTCCAAGTGTTCATTGTTAATGTTATTGCTGTTGACACTCTGCCTCTTTACAAACACATGATCTTATTTCTCTTCATTAATGACTAAAACCAGCAGTTTGTAATGACCACCTGCCTCTCAAGCCAGTTGCAATGCAGAATGTAAAGCAGAGTTGCACAAAGTCCAAGTCAGGTTCCGAGTGTGAGGACAAATAGTTTGTGAGGCTCTGAGCAGGCACAGCTAAGATGGACATGAGACAGCAATGGAGAGAACATAAGGGAAGGTGAAGATGACTAATCCTGCCCAGAAGGAAATGGAGACTAAACTAAAAATATAAAGATGGATACTAAAGAAGTCCATACACTGTTGGATCATTATTATTATTGCATCATGTATTACCAACTCACTGTGCAAGTCAACTATGTGACAAGAAGTCAAAGCTAACACGTCCTTATTCCTTAGAGGGGAAACTGCTCTTTTGCATGAATTTCGCCTATTATTCACAATCCTTGTGTAATACAAGAACACATATTTCTTTCTTTTTTGTATGCACGCTAACTGGTAAATAAATGCGAGAAAAAGTCTACTTGCGATGGATCCCATGAGAGTCGCTCTATTCTGCCTATAAAGTGCTTAAAAACATCCAAACACCTCCATCAACATTTTATATACACACACTGTAAGTATATATGTCATGTGGTAACATGCATAATAACATGTAATATATACATGATGTAAGTATATATGTCATGTGGTAACATTCATAATAACATGTCATATATACATGATGTAAGTACATATGTCATGTAGTAACATTCATAATAACATGTAATATATACATGATGTAAGTATATATGTCATGTAGTAACATTCATAATAACATGTCATATATACATGATGTAAGTATATATGTCATGTAGTAACATTCATAATAACATGTAATATATACATGATGTAAGTATATATGTCATGTAGTAACATTCATAATAACATGTAATATATACATGATGTAAGTATATATGTCATGTAGTAACATTCATAATAACATGTAATATATACATGATGTAAGTATATATGTCATGTAGTAACATTCATAATAACATGTAATATATACATGATGTAAGTATATATGTCATGTAGTAACATTCATAATAACATGTAATATATACATGATGTAAGTATATATGTCATGTAGTAACATTCATAATAACATGTAATATATACATGATGTAAGTATATATGTCATGTAGTAACATTCATAATAACATGTAATATATACATGATGTAAGTATATATGTCATGTAGTAACATTCATAATAACATGTCATATATACATGATGTAAGTATATATGTCATGTAGTAACATTCATAATAACATGCAATATATACATGATGTAAGTATATATGTCATGTAGTAACATTCATAATAACATGCTATATATACATGATGTAAGTATATATGTCATGTAGTAACATTCACAATAACATGTAATATATACATGATGTAAGTATATATGTCATGTAGTAACATTCATAATAACATGTCATATATACATGATGTAAGTATATATGTCATGTAGTAACATTCATAATAACATGTAATATATACATGATGTAAGTATATATGTCATGTAGTAACATTCATAATAACATGTAATATATACATGATGTAAGTATATATGTCATGTAGTAACATTCATAATAACATGCAATATATACATGATGTAAGTATATATGTCATGTAGTAACATTCATAATAACATGCTATATATACATGATGTAAGTATATATGTCATGTAGTAACATTCACAATAACATGTAATATATACATGATGTAAGTATATATGTCATGTAGTAACATTCATAATAACATGTCATATATACATGATGTAAGTATATATGTCATGTAGTAACATTCATAATAACATGTAATATATACATGATGTAAGTATATATGTCATGTAGTAACATTCATAATAACATGTAATATATACATGATGTAAGTATATATGTCATGTAGTAACATTCATAATAACATGTCATATATACATGATGTAAGTATATATGTCATGTAGTAACATTCCTAATAACATGTAATATATACATGATGTAAGTATATATGTCATGTAGTAACATTCATAATAACATGTAACATATACATGATGTAAGTATATATGTCATGTAGTAACATTTATAATAACATGTAATATGTACATGATGTAAGTATATATGTCATGTAGTAACATTCATAATAACATGTAATATATACATGATGTAAGTATATATGTCATGTAGTAACATTCATAATAACATGTAGTATATACATGATGTAAGTATATATGTCATGTAGTAACATTCATAATAACATGTAATATATACATGATGTAAGTATATATGTCATGTAGTAACATTCATAGTAACATGTAATATATACATGATGTAAGTATATATGTCGTGTAGTAACATTCATAATAACATGTAATATATACATGATGTAAGTATATATGTCATGTAGTAACATTCATAATAACATGTAATGTATACATGATGTAAGTATATATGTCATGTAGTAACATTCATAATAACATGTGATATATACACAAAATGTAATTAAAGTATGTTTGGTCATATTTGGATGGTTATTTATTAGCTGTTATGCTTGGAAAAGGTGCAATAGACACAACAACAAGTATAAGCCCACTTTTATTTACGTTTGAAGAGGAGGCGACATGTCCAGTCTGGCCTTCCAGGTGCCGTTAGTCAGACTCAAAATGAATTGATATTATGGGGAATGACTGCCAGATTTATTTTCAGGAGCAAAAAATACATTAAGGAGAAATTTGATAGTGAAGTTTCAGTCATCTGGACACAACAAAAATAAAAACGTGTTCTTGTCCCACATAAGGATTATGAATGATAGGCAACATTCCATAAAAAAGTGCATTTAAGAAAGCAGGTTATTTGTAAAGTGAGCTACATTTCTAAAGATAATGTTGCACCCCCTCAACTGTTTCTGCATCTTCATCTTAGTTCAGTGTTTATTTCTCGCAATAAGCCTAAATCTTCTCTTTCTGTCTCCATCCCTCGCTCACTCTCTCTCTCTCTCTCTCCCATCTTACCTGCAACCTCAGCACCATTTGCCACAATAGTTCAGGTGTTAATGTGATTTCCTTGCTGACGTCCTCTGCACTCTTAAATAATCTCACACCAGCACAGGCCGATGCAGCAAAGCCACTCTGCTGGTCTTGAGGCTCTTCCCGTCCTCACATAGGCCGAGTCTGAACTATTCAAGTCCAGGCAACAATGTAAGGAGATACAATTTGTTCTCTGCTAACTGCTGGAACTTGTGCATGGAAGTTTAGTGTTCTGTTATACAAATCACATTTCCTGGATGACTTTTTTAATCACTTTGCTCAAAATAAGACTTAAAGACCAACATGCATTCTCTGTGATCTGTAATGAATCACACTAAGTAGACTGAATGATGCATCTATCCAATTCAACACCTTTTAATCCAGATACATACCTTATTTGGAAGAAGCAGTCTTCAGTTCTGGACAACATGTACTGTACCGTACCGTATATTGGTGAGGTGGAGAAGAGTTGAAGGGCTAAAAAGTCTTTTGTGTCTGAAAGTCTGCTGTTAATAGTGGCTGTGTTGTGCATTTGCATCTCACAATCTAGTCTTAAGAGACACATTGGAATGCAGTGCAATGGAATCTCATTTGAAATAACTTCAGGAGTGTTGCAGGCGTTTCATTTCTTAGATTATTGTTATGTTTTTTAATTTTATTTTAGATGTGTGTTTGACAATGTTATATTAGCCGATTGTTGGGATGTGGAACATTGTCAACACACATGTCCTGAATAAGCTGAATGGTTTTGTTGGAAAAATGTATGTATGAATGAATGTACGTCTGTGTGTATATATGTATGTATAATTGTGTGTACGTGACTATGTTTGTGTAGAGTTTTGAAGGTACTTCTGTAATGGACTGGTAGCCAGTGAAGGTCACAGAGGACTGGTGTGATGTGTTCTCTGCACATATTGAAATGTGTTGATGACTTCGGTGGTGGTGCACTAGAGGAGATTGTTGCAGTAGTCAAGCCGAGATGAGATGAAAGATTGTATGAGTGTTTCAGCAGCAATGGAAGACAGTTTGGGTCGGAGGTGGTTCAGTGTTACTGAGGTGGAAGAATGCATTTTTTGTGGTGGCAGGAAGGAGAGGCTGGGGTCAAAGAGGACTCCGAGGTTACAGACTGTGGTGGTGGGAGTGACGATGGAACCATCAGTATTGAGGAACAAGTTTTGGCTGGAGTGGATAAGGAAGTCTGGACCAATGATTAGGACTTTTGTTTTATTACAGTTGAGATTTAGAAGGTTTGATTGCATCAGGCAGGCAGTGAGGGTGTTAGCAGTAATGGTTTTGTATCCATCTTATATTTCCCCATTCACTACTCTATATTTTTTTCATAATAACTTTTTTCCTTCAAGTAACTGATTGACTGACTAAAATAACCAATCCCAGAACTTCTTGTGCCTACATCTAGCTAATCACGGAAGGCACCACGCAATGTAAACCAATCAGAAGCAACGTAAGGCGGGTCCTGTCTTTATCTTTCACACACACCTCAGCAAAGTGAACCTCCCGGGTAATTCGCTGAAAACCAAAAATGTAATATAACAATTGATAGCCTGAATGTTCGGATTAAGACCAATGTTTTGATGGTGGAAGGGTTAAAATCAGATGAAAAATGTGGGAGTCGTTGGAAAAAAAAAAGAGTGGACATACTACAATTGAAGAGCGGGAATTCCTGATAGTCATGGATTTTTTAGATCCACGAAACATATTGGCTTGAATGTCCAGGGTGAGTGGAGTGTGTGGATGGTTCCAATCCAATCAAAAATGTGGGCTATGAAGAGGTTTTTAATTGCCCATTCATTTTCAATAGGGAAATGTTCCTGGTAATTGTGGGAAAACCCTTGATTTTGGCACCAGAAAACATGTTGGCTTGAACATCCAGGGTGAGTTGAGTGTGTGGATTGTGGAAGCCTTCAAATCGAGGGAGAAATGTGGGAATTGTGCAAGTTTGATAAAATGGCCTATTCATTTTTTTATGAGAAAAATGTTCCGAAAAAAACAACTAGAATTCCTGGTAATTTGGGATATTTGTGAGAATATAAAAATGGTAGCCATTGATTGCTGGCTGAGTCAAACATTTTGATACTTGTTCAGTTTCGATCCGATGAAAACTTTGGGAAAAGAAGGCTGGCAAATGTTAACGAAATAGCCGAATGAGAATAACGTATACAACAAATACGACTGGCCTTGTGGAAATAATGTGTTGTCGTAGCAACAGGGGAAACATCAAATACATGATTTTGGGAAGAGAGTAAGTGTGGGAACAGCACTCCAGTGTCAACTCCTGTAGGACTTGAGTAGACAAGACTCGTCAGTCAGTGATGCTTCGTGTTTGCTCTCAGCCAAAGTGTGAACAGCCAGTGTATACATTAACCATAGTTTGTCTATTCAATACAAAACAACATCATTTCATACATAAGATCACATTTTTCCAATTCATCAAAAATAAATGTCACCACTAACACACTGAAAACTTTGACAAAATGTAAAATTGGCTTTAACTTTTGTCATTTGCCGTCAGTTGTCAGTCAGTGCATGGCTCTTAGCGGGCACCAGGACTTGTGGGCCTAATGCCACTTTAGTCCTTGGGATTGTCAGCCTTGGGTAATGCACAAAACACACACCCACACACACCCAAACACACACACACTCACACAGCCTGTAGCTTCATCATGTTCAGGGAGAGGATGACAAGGGCGTATGCGACCTGTTCAGCCCTCACTAACACTGGCATGGTGACTCCACTAAAATAAGCTTCATCAATGTCAAAGCGGAACATAAATTGAGATCAAACAGACTGTGACAACTTTAGAAGGCTTCAGGCTTTTCTACATTTCCCACAATGCATTGCCGATGGCCATTATAGTAGGCTTAGTTTGCAAACATGCTCCTTTTTGTTGAACATTTAATCCAGCAATACCAATAATGCCAGCAATGTGTGACATTTTAAACTTCCACAATCGAAGTCGGAGAGAAAAGATGAGCTTTCTGTCACTGGCGGGGCGGCGTGTTAGCGGCAGTAGTCACAATTTCCAGATGCAGATGGAATGCACGAATGCAGCCTGCAGGTAAAAGAACATTTAATTACTTAGTAGTCAAACGCTACACAAAACACGCTCGTGCGGGGAAGTGCACGTAAAACAAAACACTAGTGCGGTTAGGAGTGCACAAAAAGACTAAGGAGAAACACTTACGGTGTCCCAGCAGTCATTTCTTGAGCGCTAAGTAAAGCTTGAGGCTAGTTTAAAAAGACTATTAATGACTACAACTCAGGTGGACCTAACAACGCTCTGAAGCAGGGGTCCAGTTGCTTCAGGAACCAAAACTGGAAGAGAAACCAAAATAAGAGCGCGAGACCGGGAAAAGAAATGATAAAACACAGGAAAATGCGAACAAACTCAAAATAAGGCCCGGCCTGGTGCCTCTAATTGTTCATGTGTGTGAGAAAACACACCAACACTGAGCATTGAGTGGAATACAGACGTGGTCATACCAGCAGCACATTTGTCTCAAACCTGACAGAACAATGTAAATGTCTTATTATTATAATCAAGTGACAGTAGTCAATTTCAAGAGATTATTTTCTAATAGATGTGATTTGGCCCACTTAGATTTTTTTTTTTTTTTTAATCAGCTATGCACTATAGTATTTTATGCCTGGGTGGGGGTCCTGCTTTGGAAAGATAGTGTACCCCTTTCAGAGATCACATTTAGTTCCCCATAAAACATTGACATGTTGCATGAAATGAAGTGTTTATTAACTTTCTGTCCGTAAAATAAATAGTTTTATTAGCAATTATGTAGTCCTGTAACATCATTTCATGATTAATATCCAAAAAATAAGAATAAGCACACTGATTGAGGAGTCATAGTAAAACCACCTGAAATTTACACTTTACGTGTAGTGTTGAAGTTGTCCAACTTTGTGTGTGGCCATAAACGCACCAGTGGCTAATTACCATAGTGTATGTGTTGGTGCAGATGAGAGAGAGCAAGCGGCTGCTGTTGATATAACTGATGACAAAGTTGCTTTTGGCTTGGTTTGTACGGTAGACAAAGACCAGTTTTGCTAGATAAAAGTATTTTACACGTTGTTTTGGTGTGGTTATGGCCGAGAAACAATTTCGCTAAATAAAGGGACCGATGGAATTCCTGTCCTCTTTTAAGTGTCTCCACTCTCCACAGACGTTACAATAATTGAAGTGTTGACAAACATTGTTTTATCTGTTGTGGCCGCCTTTCGTCACCTGTTACTCACAGTTGCATTGCAAAATCATACAAAACAAACTATTTGTTTATTTTTTCTTTAGAGTGGGATGTGATTTTTTGCGCGGCATAGATTTGCTGTGCGCAGAGGACGCGTAAGAAGTGCGCAATTGCGCAGGTGCGCACCTTAGAGGGAACGTTGGCTTGGTGTGACACTTTTAGCAAATTCCTCAGCTTACTTCTGGATGTACGGAAGCGGCTGAACAGAAGAGTGAACGGCGAAGGCGAGCAATGCCGAGCATGGATTGCTGCAATCAGCTGATCAGTTGTGACGTGCTATGAACAACTTTGTGTTTGTTCCAATTTCATTTCAGGTAAGAAGAACATTTTGTAAGTAGAAATGAATCTAAAAAAAAAGTACATGAACTTGATGTTGCTTGATTGAAGAACTTTGTATTAAGGAAAAATAGTACTCACTTATCCGGATTGTGGTATCCACATTAAACAAGAGTGAAGCAACATGAGAACCACATTCTCCCAATCCTGCCTTACAGGCACAGTGTGCTCGGATGACCTAAGATTGGTTATGTGTGATTGTACAAGGTGGCAAACTTGGGTGGAATCATGTCTGAAAGTGCAAGACAGTAGCCTTGACAACACGATGTCCACTGGGTTCATACAGATAAACCCAAACGTCACAAACTGGTAAAATCCTTCCAGACTCTTATAATTGTTATAGTCTTTCAAAGTTAGAAATAGGCTGGGTTGAAGAATTAAGTAGTTCACCAAATCTAAGTATGAAACATTGGGGACGATGAAGTGGTCTCTACTCCACTCAGACTTACCGATCTGGTAGCTATCTTCACATCCAAATATGGCTGGTTTTTTTCCTTGTACCGAGTAACAAACTTTTTATCCAGTGACTCAGAGTTGTTTTCAATCGTACCAAAGCCGGTGCAATGTTATTTTCCACTGATCACTATGGAAATATCATGTGTGCATCGGATAGTGCTATTTCTCTGAGTAAACAAAGCCTACCAATATGCGTTGTGGTATACTTTACAGTAAGTGCATGATGCGATACTCATGGTATCATACCAGACGGAAGTTTACATGGACCCTTTGGATTTTAAAGCTGCTGTATGGCACCGGTTCAAAATTTTATTTTTGATTTCACCAACAACAGCTTTGGCGATGTTGGTTGCTGTGTAGGATGAGTACCGTTATTTCTAGATACTGGTTTCTAATTGGGTCGGTCATAGTGGACCGTACTTATTTTCACATTAATGTAGGTGCCGCTACCAAGCATAAAAAATAAAAAAAACACGAGGGAACAGCCCATCGGACTCGAAATTCTAACGCCCCACTTCTTGTTACACGAGGAGGTAAACAGAATCATAGATTTATGTGTCATTGGAATCGCAGATGAAATCACGCTCGCTAAAAACAGAATCTACATGCAGAAAGTCAGGGAAATTAGCATAATGTGCCTGAGATGCTGTCAGTGAGAGGAAAAGTGGAAATCATGTTTACTTGACAAACACTTGCCTCCTTGGAGCCGTGCCAGCCAGAGTCAGCTCTTTTCTCACAGCAACCCTTCATGCTGGTGCACCTTTTTGGGCCACTGCCATGCCTGCCTCTTTCTGGGACACACGGCCACACCAAACTACCAAACTAACTCATAATTACAGAGTCCAAGATTCACAAATGACTTCTACATCCATCCATCCATCCATTTTCTACCGCTTGTCCCTTTTGGGGTCGCGGGGGGGGGGGGGGGGGGTGCTGGAGCCTATCTCAGTACGCATTCGGGCGGTAGGCGGGGTACACCCTGGACAAGTCGCCACCTCATCACAGATGACTTGTACATGTCAGGTGATATGTTTATTTTGCAAATAGAATGACTACTGGTCGCCATAAAGCTGTGTGAAAAACACCTGCAGTCCGTTTGGACGCGAGCACCAATCAAACATCTTCGTTTGTAAGTTGATGATAACTTGAAAACTTCTGATACGATAGTTGGAGCACCAGTGTGGGAATAATAACTGGTGCATCTTTGACTTGGAAACATGTCAACTCAGATTTATTTGCACATTGTTTTTGGTGCTTTTTCTTATTTAATTTCTCTTTTTAACCACTTTGAATGTTAATAAAATGTTCAACTAATCCCCGTTTATTTGGTTTTAGTACAGATGCTATAAAACTGGCAGGTTAAAAATAATGTCAAGAAAATGATGATACTAATGGAGATCTGATGATTATTTTTATTTTTTTGCCATATCACCCAGCCCTATACGGTGTGATGATCAGCTTGGAATAATGGATAGATAGATAGATAGTACTTTATTGATTCCTTCAGGAGAGAAAATTTAAATTCCAGCAGCAGTGAACAGAATTGAGATAGGATTTAAAAAGTAAATAATGGAGGTATCAATGGAAATAAAATAGAAAAAATAACAATAAGGATAAAAATAATAAGTAACAATAACAATAAAAATATAACGGTAAAAATAAGAATGTAACAAGAGAAACTAGGAAGTAGTGACCATGTTATGAACATTTTAAAAAATGAAGAAAAACGGTAATACTGTCGATGACATGAAAGATGTTGATTGATTGATTGATTGAGACTTTTATTAGTAGATTGCACAGTGAAGTACATATTCCGTACAATTGACCACTAAATGGTAACACCCGAATAAGTTTTTCAACTTGTCGGGGTCCACTTAAATTGATTCATGATACAGATATATACTATCATATATACTATCATCATAATACAGTCATCACACAAGATAATCACATTGAATTATTTACATGATTTACAATCAGGGGTGTGGAAGGGGGGGGGGGGGGGTATGGACATCAAGTAGTGGACATAGAGAGAGAGAGAGAGAGAGAGAGAGAGAGAGAGAGAGAGAGAGAGAGAGAGAGAGAGAGAGAGAGAGAGAGAGAGAGAGAGAGAGATCAGAAGGCATAAGAAAAAGAAAAAGTATCTGCATTTGATTGTTTACATTTGATTATTAGCAATCCGGGGAGGGTGTTAGTTTAGGGTTGTAGCTGCCTGGAGGTGAACTTTTATTGCGGTTTTGAAGGAGGATAGAGATGCCCTTTCTTTTATACCTGTTGGGAGCGCATTCCACATTGATGTGGCATAGAAAGAGAATGAGTTAAGACCTTTGTTAGTTCGGAATCTGGGTTTAACGTGGTTAGTGGAGCTCCCCCTGGTGTTGTGGTTATGGCGGTCATTTGAAGTGAAGTGTGAAGTGTATATTGCACCTTTAAAATGTATTGCACAGTTATTGCTGTTTATTGCACTGTTTTTTGTTGCAGTTTATTTCAGTATTATTATTGGTGTTATTCTAGTGATTGCAAACCAGGTATGAAAAACAGTAAGATAAGCAGACAACGCCTGACTTTTGGAGCGCAGGTAGTTGACACACAGGTACAAAAACAACTCCCATGAATAACAGTAAATTCCCAGCTGACATCACACACATGAACATAAGGTCCCATTCAGAAAAATGGCAAATGTCAAGCGACGGTAGCTTTGAGTATCTTCTTACCTCATCAATTTCTCCCAGAAGAAAAAGCCATCCCAATAAAAGTATATGATTCATTATAGAGAGGTGAGCCAGGTTCTCCTTTTTATTTGATGTGCACAATTCCAGCTGTTACATCGCCTGTGTTCAGAATAATTGTCTCCACTTAACAGCTTTGACTTTTCTAATAAAAAACAGAAGAGTCTAAGTGCTCTGGATCTGCTCAGCACACTGAAATTGATGCAAGTCTGACAAAAAGTGAGCTAAACCTTGTCAGGTATTGTTGACCTCCGTCCATCCTTCACATGGTTGGCTCCTATCAAGAAGGGCGCATCGCTCTAATGTTGAGCCCGTCCTCCTTCCCTCTGTGCCCCCTTGACATACTCTACCAACCTTTTCTCCTCATAATCTTCTAGCTAATATGACCTTCATCTGAATGCTAATTAAGAAGTGATTTGCAGTTGAATCCCCAACGTGCTTCTTATCATATGTTGCTCTGCACATTGTGCAATACTTCCCATCCTAACTAGGCTTCTCCTGCCGTATTTAAGTTGACCTTTACAAATTGTTTTTTTTTTGCACTGCTATTTTTAAAAGTAAGTTAGGTCTTCAACTGTTACATTTATTTGCATGATTTGTAAAGTGAGAGACAACACTTTTTAGTGGAAGACAGAGAGATCATAGCAGGATTCATGAGGGCGGCAGCTGAAGGAAGACCAAACGGAATAGGTGAGGGTCAGAGCTGGTAGTACACAAGTGAGTCTATGAGACTGCAGCTGAAGGAAGACCAAACAGAACAGGTGAGGGTCAGAGGTGGTAGTACACAAGTGAGTCTATGAGACGGCAGCTGAAGGAAGACCAAACAGAACAGGTGAGGGTCAGAGCTGGTAGTACACAAGTGAGTCTATGAGACGGCAGCTGAAGGAAGACCAAACAGAACAGGTGAGGGTCAGAGGTGGTAGTACACAAGTGAGTCTATGAGACGGCAGCTGAAGGAAGACCAAACAGAACAGGTGAGGGTCAGAGCTGGTAGTACACAAGTGAGTCTATGAGACGGCAGCTGAAGGAAGACCAAACAGAACAGGTGAGGGTCAGAGCTGGTAGTACACAAGTGAGTCTATGAGACGGCAGCTGAAGGAAGACCAAACAGAACAGGTGAGGGTCAGAGCTGGTAGTACGCAAGTGAGTCTATGAGACGGCAGCTGAAGGAAGACCAAACAGAACAGGTGAGGGTCAGAGCTGGTAGTACACAAGTGAGTCTATGAGACGGCAGCTGA
The DNA here is from genome assembly GCF_033978785.1 of Entelurus aequoreus. Taxonomy (NCBI): domain Eukaryota; kingdom Metazoa; phylum Chordata; class Actinopteri; order Syngnathiformes; family Syngnathidae; genus Entelurus; species Entelurus aequoreus. The sequence goes on from NC_084751.1 coordinate 50,293,358, forward strand.
AGGAAGACCAAACAGAACAGGTGAGGGTCAGAGCTGGTAGTACACAAGTGAGTCTATGAGACTGCAGCTGAAGGAAGACCAAACAGAACAGGTGAGGGTCAGAGGTGGTAGTACACAAGTGAGTCTATGAGACGGCAGCTGAAGGAAGACCAGACAGAACAGGTGAGGGTCAGAGCTGGTAGTACACAAGTGAGTCTATGAGACGGCAGCTGAAGGAAGACCAAACAGAACATGTGAGGGTCAGAGCTGGTAGTACACAAGTGAGTCTATGAGACGGCAGCTGAAGGAAGACCAAACAGAATAGGTGAGGTTTAGAGGTGGTAGTACACAAGTGAGTCTATGAGACGGCAGCTGAAGGGAGACCAAACAGAACATGTGAGGGTCAGAGGTGGTAGTACACAAGTGAGTCTATGAGACGGCAGCTGAAGGAAGACCAAACAGAATAGGTGAGGTTTAGAGCTGGTAGTACACAAGTGAGTCTATGAGACGGCAGCTGAAGGAAGACCAAACAGAACAGGTGAGGGTCAGAGGTGGTAGTACACAAGTGAGTCTATGAGACGGCAGCTGAAGGAAGACCAAACAGAACAGGTGAGGGTCAGAGCTGGTAGTACACAAGTGAGTATATGAGACTGCAGCTGAAGGAAGACCAAACAGAACAGGTGAGGGTCAGAGGTGGTAGTACACAAGTGAGTCTATGAGACGGCAGCTGAAGGAAGACCAAACAGAATAGGTGATGTTTAGAGCTAGTAGTACACAAGTGAGTCTATGAGACGGCAGCTGAAGGAAGACCAAACAGAACAGGTGAGGGTCAGAGCTGGTAGTACACAAGTGAGTCTATGAGACGGCAGCTGAAGGAAGACCAAACAGAACAGGTGAGGGTCAGAGGTGGTAGTACGCAAGTGAGTCTATGAGACGGCAGCTGAAGGAAGACCAAACAGAACAGGTGAGGGTCAGAGGTGGTAGTACACAAGTGAGTCTATGAGACGGCAGCTGAAGGAAGACCAAACAGAACAGGTGAGGGTCAGAGCTGGTGGTACACAAGTGATTCTATGAGACGGCAGCTGAAGGAAGACCAAACAGAACAGGTGAGGTTTAGAGCTGGTAGTACACAAGTGAGTCTATGAGACGGCAGCTGAAGGAAGACCAAACAGAACAGGTGAGGTTTAGAGGTGGTAGTACACAAGTGAGTCTATGAGACGGCAGCTGAAGGAAGACCAAACAGAACAGGTGAGGGTCAGAGCTGGTAGTACACAAGTGAGTCTATGAGACTGCAGCTGAAGGAAGACCAAACAGAACAGGTGAGGGTCAGAGGTGGTAGTACACAAGTGAGTCTATGAGACGGCAGCTGAAGGAAGACCAAACAGAATAGGTGAGGTTTAGAGCTAGTAGTACACAAGTGAGTCTACGAGACGGCAGCTGAAGGAAGACCAAACAGAACAGGTGAGGGTCAGAGCTGGTAGTACACAAGTGAGTCTATGAGACGGCAGCTGAAGGAAGACCAAACAGAACAGGTGAGGGTCAGAGGTGGTAGTACACAAGTGAGTCTATGAGACGGCAGCTGAAGGAAGACCAAACAGAACAGGTGAGGGTCAGAGCTGGTAGTACACAAGTGAGTCTATGAGACTGCAGCTGAAGGAAGACCAAACAGAACAGGTGAGGGTCAGAGGTGGTAGTACACAAGTGAGTCTATGAGACGGCAGCTGAAGGAAGACCAAACAGAATAGGTGAGGTTTAGAGCTAGTAGTACACAAGTGAGTCTACGAGACGGCAGCTGAAGGAAGACCAAACAGAACAGGTGAGGGTCAGAGCTGGTAGTACACAAGTGAGTCTATGAGACGGCAGCTGAAGGAAGACCAAACAGAACAGGTGAGGGTCAGAGGTGGTAGTACACAAGTGAGTCTATGAGACGGCAGCTGAAGGAAGACCAAACAGAACAGGTGAGGTTTAGAGCTGGTAGTACGCAAGTGAGTCTATGAGATGGCAGCTCAAGGAAAACCAAACAGAACAGGTGAGGGTCAGAGCTGGTAGTACACAAGTGAGTCTATGAGACGGCAGCTGAAGGAAGACCAAACGGAATAGGTGAGGTTTAGAGCTGGTAGTACACAAGTGAGTCTATGAGACGGCAGCTGAAGGAAGACCAAACAGAACAGGTGAGGGTCAGAGCTGGTAGTACACAAGTGAGTCTATGAGACGGCAGCTGAAGGAAGACCAAACAGAACAGGTGAGGGTCAGAGCTGGTAGTACACAAGTGAGTCTATGAGACGGCAGCTGAAGGAAGACCAAACAGAACATGTGAGGGTCAGAGGTGGTAGTACACAAGTGAGTCTATGAGACGGCAGCTGAAGGAAGACCAAACAGAACAGGTGAGGGTCAGAGCTGGTAGTACACAAGTGAGTCTATGAGACGGCAGCTGAAGGGAGACCAAACAGAACATGTGAGGGTCAGAGCTGGTAGTACACAAGTGAGTCTATGAGACGGAGAGAGGGACTAAAAAGGCAAGGTTTCTATGACAAAGTTCGGCAGAAAAGTGAGATGTGTTATGGATGTTTGTGTTTTGTGTTTTTTTTTTAACTCCGCCAGGTTGCCATTGATAGTTAGTAAAAAAACCTCAAAAACAGTTGGAGACATCTCTGCACTGCTGACCCGTCTCCGCTCGACATGGTCTCCTGCTGGCCCCACTATGGACTGGACTCTCACTAATATGTTAGATCTACTATGGACTGGACTCTCACTATTATGTTAGATCCACTATGGACTGGACTCTCACACTATTATGTTAGATCCACTATGGACTGGACTCTCACACTATTATGTTAGATCCACTATGGACTGGACTCTCACACTATTAGGTTAGATCCACTATGGACTGGACTCTCACTATTATGTTAGATCCACTATGGACTGGACTCTCACACTATTATGTTAGATCCACTATGGACTGGACTCTCACTAATATGTTAGATCCACTATGGACTGGACTCTCACTATTATGTTAGATCCACTATGGACTGGACTCTCACTATTATGTTAGATCCACTATGGACTGGACTCTCACACTATTATGTTAGATCCACTATGGACTGGACTCTCACACTATTATGTTAGATCCACTATGGACTGGACTCTCACACTATTATGTTAGATCCACTATGGACTGGACTCTCACTAATATGTTAGATCCACTATGGACTGGACTCTCACTATTATGTTAGATCCACTATGGACTGGACTCTCACACTATTATGTTAGATCCACTATGGACTGGACTCTCACTATTATGTTAGATCCACTATGGACTGGACTCTCACTATTATGTTAGATCCACTATGGACTGGACTCTCACTATTATGTTAGATCCACTATGGACTGGACTCTCACAATATTATGTTAGATCCACTAGGGAATAGTGACTTTTTGAATCTGCACTGCAAGCACATAATTTCCCCACTGTGGGATGAAGAAGGTCTACTTTATCCTCCCCAAACCAAGAAAGGACGTTCACATACTTGTACTCTTGAAGGTGTTTAGTCTGAAGGTGTCTTATTCAGTAAAAGTTTTTGAGTTGGTCACCTATTAAAACATTTAAGCATGCAGACATGCAAACAAGTGGTTACAACTCCTGAAAGGACTCCTGAAAGAAGAACATGCAGTAGATTGTTAGAGCCTTTACAGCTCAAATAAATATTACATACATGACTTTCCCAGCCCTGTCATAAAAAGTCAGGCTCCTAAACTGCACAAAAGATTTGCTTGTGTTATCAATTCTGTCGTTCCGCCTCAAAGTTGTGCAAGCCTGCTTGCTCTCTGTGGTGTTGTAGTTACATTTGATTGGCCACAATGACCTTTTCCCCACAGTGCATCCAGCTCCAGTCCTTTAACATCGCTCTAATAGTGCAGAACAATCAGTTGTGAGTCTTGGCGTGGTGATCAGTGAAACAGTTTAAGTTTTATTGTCCGCCGGAATTAATGCGGTCGATACGGGCGGCCTGGGTGATGAAGCTGATAGCTGTGAGTCGCTCCAAATCAATAACACTCTAAACTTTATCACAGCCATAAAACGCATGCGTACACACAAAGATGGATTTACACCGACTGTATGTTGACAAAAATAACGCTGTTGTAAAAATGTAAATGAAGAGATGCTGTTGGTCATTTTTCCAACAATCCTTCAAATGTCAGCACACTGAAGTTTTTAACATGTAAAGCGACTTTGGGTACTTAGAAAAGCGCTATATAAATCCCAGTTATTATTATTATTATTATTATGAAGACATTAAGTGTGCACTCTTGTGATGAACAACAATTAGCAAAATAGTCAATTACCACGGACATATTGCTTTGACATTCTACGCCAACACAAGTCATTGACTCTGACCTTCTGGATTCTGTTTGTTAAACATT
>NC_084751.1:50302758-50435258 GCF_033978785.1 Entelurus aequoreus
TAAGTGGTGTTGATGTGTTTCTATGCACTAAATACATAATAAATATAAGTGGTGTTGATGTGTTTCCATGCACTAAATACATAATAAATATAAGTGGTGTTGATGTGTTTCCATGCACTAAATACATAATAAATATAAGTGGTGTTGATGTGTTTCCATGCACTAAATACATAATAAATATAAGTGGTGTTGATGTGTTTCCATGCACTAAATAGTAGCTACAAGCACACTTAAATGAGCCAATATGTCTGGAGGTGGTAAATGTGTGTTTGACATCAAACATCTTCCAAATAGCCCTCAGGTTTCTACTGTATGTCCATATGGGGGAGATATAAAAATGTCAAGGCCTTACAAAATGTGCTTTCCTTGTAGCAGATATGGATGTCTTCATCTTCACCTACAGACTAAATCCTGGCTGAAGACACCAAGCACAGGACTTGAATACTGATCATGGACGTTGAATTGTTGAAATATAAACACGTGGTAGTCTACGCCTGTCTGGTGCGTCTGTTCTCACACAAATTAGGTGGGATTTGTTAACTACTATTATAGTATAATAGTCTATTTTATTCATGTTAGAAAATAAGCTTTTTTTTAGATTTACATTTTTTTACGTATTTTCCACTAAATGATTGTAATATAGTCAAGTAGAGTGCACGATGCTGGCAGTGGATATGTTGTGATGTTCTGCAGAGTTTGCATGTTCTTCAAGTGCTTGAGTGGCTTCTCTAGGGCTGCTCTGCCACAGTTCTACAACATACTGCACATGTTAGCTTAATTCAGCGCCTCTCAGTTATTTTCTGTAACGTACCTCCTGGGAGGAAGAAAATAACGCATCTATAAATAGTATCTTTTGTCTATCAACCTCTGCATAACATTGTCACCTCTTTGTTTTCAGGTTGAAATTGTTTTTTATTTTCTTCTAAATATAGAAATATTTGACATATTAAGCTGATGGGTGAACTATATGTGTGTTGATTGGCTGACAACCAATAAGAAACCCACTCTGAAGTGGAGTGAAATTACCTCCAAACACACAAAAATGTTTTTACTCACACCCAACGATTGGTGAGTAAAAAAAATGATCTTCTTCAATTAAAAAAAAAACGATTCACAAGTGTGAAAACAGTTATTTGCAAACAAAGCACGATCCGCAAGTTAAAAAAACAACAACATTCAGCAGGTACAAAAATGATTCACAAGTATAAAAACAGTTTTTTTCATCCAAAAAATCGATTCGCAAGTCAAACAAAAAAACGTTTTCAATTACAAAAACAATTTTCAGGTATAAAAACAATCTTCTTCAACTAGAAAAACGTTTTGCAAGTATTAAAATTATTTTTGGCGAGTAAAAAACGATTCTCAAGTAAAAAATACCATTTTCTGCAGGAAAAACCATTCGCAAGTATAAAAACAGTTTTCTGCGACTTTGAAGTATAAAAAAAATATTCAAGTTAAAACTTTTGGGGTGGTTGTAGAGTGTGAATTATGGGTGCTGTGAGTGGAATACTACCGCCAAGGTGCTGTGAGTGTGTGGATCGTGCAGAGTGGACAAAGTTTTAACTTGAAGAAAGTCGTTTTCACTAGCTAATCGTATTTTTGAATTGAAGAAAATAGCTTCTTGACCTGTGAATCCTTTTAATTGAAGAACAAAATGTTTTAACTTGTGAATTGTTTTAATGGAAGAAAATTGTTTTTTTACTTGTGAATCATTGTTTTGATTGAAGAAAAAAAAAAGTTTAACTTGTGAATTGTTTTAATTGAAGAAAATTGTAAAATTATTTTTTTTACATGTGAATTGTTGTTTTAATTGAAGTTTTTTGACTTGTGAATCGTTACTTAATTTAAGAAAATTATTTTATGACTTGTGGATCGTTGTTTTAATTGAAGAAAAATATATTTTTTTTACTTGTGAATTGTTGTTTCAATTGAAAAAAAAAAGTTTTTTGACTTGTGAATCGTTTTAATTGAAGACAATTATTTTTTTACTTGTGAATTGTTGTTTTAATTGAAGAAAATTGTTTTCTAACATTGTCGCCTTTTTAACATGAAAGGAAACAACACTGCTGCAATTTGTCGTCTCCCAGCGTGGTCACACTGAAGCCAAGCGCTACGTTCGCTTCGCCATATTTTCTCATCTTAACTTTCGGTGACTTTCATTTGTCTCATCACCTTTGTCTCTATCCGTCTTTCTTTTTATCCCTGTTAAATATTAGTCCACACACCATGCAGCTAATGCTATCTGCACACACTCTGACAATCAGAGCACCACTGTAATAGATGTGTAGTTACTTACACTTTATTCTAGTAGGGCAAACAAGCTTTCCACTGCAAAAATGAACTGACAAAATAAAAAGACTAGATTTTAAGAAAATGATTGGTGCATGCAGCTAGTTAATTGTACTTGATAAGACATCCCAAATTAGCATGTGTATATCTAGGAATTAGCATGACTTTTAAAAAAGAAATTAATATTTTATTCTGAAAACAAGCCTTATTCAACTTGCACTTGTAAAATTAATCCTCCTCCAGATGCTTGCAGAATCTTCAAACAAGACGTTGTACGTGGGGAAAACCAAAATATTTTAATTTGAATAGTTATTTTCTCCATTTTAAATTGTTTATACTAGAATAGGAAAAAATATAAGTATTCATGCCAAAATTTAGATAATGACGAAAAAGTAATTGACTAAAAATAAGGAAATAGATCTTAAAACTAGGGAAAGTTCTAGACATAACATTTTAAATCTTGGCAAGGGTCAAATAATTTGCAATGGCTTTCACAGGGTACCAGGGGGTACACCTTATTATTTAGGAAGGTTGACTAGAGACTGTAAATGGCCCATACAGTTGGTGTGGATGTAATTGTGACGTTTGTTTGGCCTAATTTGCTCTGTGATTGACTGCTGACTTGTCCTAGGTGAACCCTGAATCAGCTGGGATAGGCTCTAGCTCACAAATGACCTGAACGAGGACAAGGTAAGGATGGTGTTGTGGATCTTCCTGACAAGCAGCAAGAACAGATCTGTCCTATAAAGGCTGACAATGAACACCAAAGAACTTGGCTCCTTAGTACAAACAGACTGTGGATTATCCCAACATAACCTCACATGAGAGGGTGAAATTTCACATCAGAACGCTCGCAGCACGACTGGAATATCCTTCTGGCTCTGGCAATCACACATCCCGAGAGTGTCTGCGAGACCACAGCAAAGCTCTTGATGAAAAATAGTGAAAAGGAATCCAAACAGACCACACACAGACTGCGGAAGCCAAGCTGGGCTGGAAACCGGCGGCTCAGCTTGGTGAGGATGGACTCCCAGGAGGAGAAGCCCTCAGCTACACAGCAACGACCACATGGCAGAGAGGAGAAGTGGAAGGCAGGAGGAGTCAGGAGAGGGTGTAGAGGTGAGGTGAGGTGTGGAATAGAAAATGACAGACTGAGACAGATGCTGGAGGACAGAAAGACTTGGCACAGACTAGAGAGTAAACATGTCAGCACACTGGTAATTACCATCTCATGGCGGAGTGGCAAGTAGAAGAGCCCCAGGTGGACATAGTCAAAGATCTTGTCTGACATCTGACCTGCATTTTACTCCTTTTATAATCTGCACCATTTCATCCCTGAAATACTGTAACAATCATCCCTGAAGTACTGCCCCAAACGCCTGTTCATGCAGACATGAAGATAATCCACGTCTATTGGAATGCATTTTAGTCAATGAGTTGAGCTGAAATGAAGTCTTTCCTTTCATCAAGTCAACAAGGGATATTTCTGTCACTCCTCCCTTCAAATGGAACGTTCACCTGCCCGTGAGTTCAGGCTGCCAAGTTGAGAAAAGATAAAAAGCCAAATCACCTGAAAAGGCGGCAAGCTTTGTGGCGATAAATCCTTCTCTTCTGCAAAGTCATGCATCAATTAGAGTTTTTCAAGCATGTTTTCTTCATCCATGGGAGGAAAGCGAAGAAATACTCTGCACACCTCATGTCGACTCCACTCAGCACTTAACATCTGCATTGATCCAGCCCAGGCCTTCATGTCCCAGGTCTTTCTCCACTCAGCTGGCATCAAAGGCTGGATGTGAAGGAGAGGCTGCCAAAGCAGTCGTCCACAATGTGTTACGCATACTAAAAGCTCAAATGGGGGATTTTTAATTTGGGATCTGGCTTTTCTACAGAAGCCATGATTCACTTGTACATTTCCATTTGATATATTTGAGATAAGACACACAGGAGCACTTTGTTCCTGGTGCATGGAACTATTGGAACTTTAGCTCAATGCCAATGAGATACAAAAGAAGTAGGAAGTTATCTCTTCACGTCTGCCCACCTGGCCAACGTCACCAAGGCCAAGTTTGTGGTCAAAGGCGGTGAATGTTCGATTGTCATGGGAGAAAAGTTGCATGTTGTTCTCCCGACATATTTTCATTCAGTCATTTCCATCATGAAAGTGAAACTCAAAAATGTGAATATAGTGTAGAAATGCATTTAAGTGATGTAATTACATGCAAAGGGAGATATGTCAAGCCTTTGTTATCATTGTGATTAACATAGCTTACAGTTTTTGAAACCCCACATTTTCTGAGATGTTCATAAGCTGTAAGATATAATTATCAAATGTATTAAAATTAAAGTCTTGACATATCTCACTTTGCATGCAATTAGTAAATATCACGTTACTAAATGTTGCATTATGTAATTTCCACATATTTAAATTCTACTGAAGAATGTTTATTTTCAAAAAAGTAACCTCTCAAGACCGGACTCTAGGCTTTGTCAGGTCATGTGACCTCTAAACTAAGCACAATTGATGATAATCCATCTTTTTCTTTTTTCTCCAAATAGGAAGCAATAACCCCGGATTTCCACTGAATGCAAAACGGCATCAGAAATAGATCAATAGACTCTTTCTGTTTTTATTCAAGTCAATCTGTCCGTTTCCACCGCCTGTGGAACCGCACCCACATGCCGTTGACCTTCCGCATTCCAGCACCAAATATACGCAGCAAATCTGTTCAAATGAGCTAAAATCTGCTTGTGTTGGACAGGAAGTCATTCACAAATACAAAATAAATGACCCGGTTTACTTTCCAGATGAAATATTGAGTGTTCAAAGCGGGTCGTATTTTACACTTGGAAAGGTCCTCATGGGCGGCGACGGACTTGAAGTCAACTTGTCAAAGGTTTTTAGACCTCATTTCAACTTGTTGACACAAATGGATGAAGTCATGCTAATTGTGGAGGTCCAGGAAAGCTGGGCAGTGGTTGTTGTTTCAGCTCGCCAAGGTCGATGTTGCTGTTGTATTGTTGCTTGCTACGCAGAAAAAGTTGTTTATCAAAGCAAAACTGTTGTCGGTTTTGGCGTTCAGCCTCAGTTATTAATGGATTATTAGCGTCTGCTCTTCTGGAAGGACAAAATAAACATGCGGTTCACTTTATTACAACTTCACTATCACGTGATTATGCGTGGATTTGTAAGATCTCATAGAAGTCCGCGCTAGTCCGCGCTAGTCCGCGCTAGTCCGCGCTAGTCCGCTGCACGACGGAGCCATAACAGAACTGCGGTGATGATTGCCAGATTGTGGATGGCGGTGTGGTTCTGTGGCGGTTTTGTTCAGCACCAGTTATTAATGGATTATTAGCTTCTGCTCTTCTGGAAGGACAAAATAAACATGTGGTTCACTTTATTACAACTTCACTATCACGTGATTATGCGTGGATTCGTAAGATCTCGTAGAAGTCCGCGCTAGTCCGAGCTAGTCCGCGCTAGTCCGCTGCACGACGGAGCCGTAACAGAACTGCGGTGATGATTGCCAGATTGTGGATGGCAGTGTGGTTCTGTGGCGGTTTTGTTCAGCAGCCATTCTGCGTTTGGTGGAAATACAGAGTAAAAGAACCAATAGAGAACCGAATCATTCAGCACAATCGAAAGTGGAATCAGAAGTGGTAAAATCCTGGTTATATCTGGCTATGTTTATCAAGACATTTAAGTAGCGTTATTTCTCTAGATGTAAGTTTTACCCTTGAAGGAAATCCTGCAGTCATTTCCTAACAATATTCATTAGTTTTTTAGACTCCATATGCCATCCTCTCTTGGTGTGACGTCATCTTCAGAACTGGAGCTCATTTCCCCGCATAGACAGTGCAGATAAAGACATTTAAAATATCATTTTCATCACTGACTTGCATGTTTTTGTCACTCAGCCCCAATAATCCCTTCAAAACTCATATGGTCAACATTATGAGCATAGAATAGGATAATATACAGACACCATAACCTGTATTTCCAGTAGTGTCATTGATATGTTCTTTAAATTATTCGGGCATGTTTAATACTTTTTTTAAACCTTGCAAGCCACATGTTTGTAAAATTGCTGGAAATACGAATTGGCATGTTTTCCATGTTTTAGTAGCAGTTCAGGCACCGTTTAAGCACGGACAATGTTTTTGAAGTAGTTTGGTTAAAATATAAACAAAACCCACATTTGAGTTAAAATTGACCACAGGAAATGAAAACATGAATTAGTAATTGCTATGAAAGAAAATAAATGGACTGTTTCTTCCTACTCCTTTTCAGACATGTTGCGATTGGAAAGTATAAATGTGATGAAGCACATTGTAAGTGTATAGAAAATAAAATAGCGTTGATGGCGAAGTAAGTGCTGCAAAGTGCGTGGAGGTGACGAGTGCAAGGTGACTTCCTGCGTTTACCGCCAGCCTGCAGGATGTCATTACATTGACTGGTAATACTGAAGGAAAATGCATAATGGAGCTTTAAGGTACTTCTTGAAGGAGATGAAACTATTCCATTAGAGGAGATGTTGGCTGAGAAAATGTGCAGCGTCATGGATAAGATAAGATAAGATAAGATAAGACCATGTGATTGGGAGCGTCGGTGACAACTTCAAATCCAATTTAGTGCGCTGGCCAACTTGGCAGTCGCTCAAATACACAAATCAACATATGACGTGTTTGTGTGTTACTTTTATGTGATGTCTTTGCTGGCAACATGAGCTGTAAAACACACAACCTGTCAAATCCTCAGGTGTGTTGTGTATGTGTGCATACGTGTGTGTGCATGCAGGTACATTGTGTTGTATGTGTGCATATATGTGTGTGTGCATGCAGGCACATTGTGTTGTATGTGTGCATATGTGTGTGTGTGCATGCAGGCACGTTGTGTTGGATGTGTGCATATGTGTGTGTGTGTGTATGCAGGCACATAGTGTTGTATGTGTGCATATGTGTGTGTGTGCATGCAGGCACGTTGTGTTGAATGTGTGCATATGTGTGTGTGTGCATGCAGGCACGTTGTGTTGGATGTGTGCATATGTGTGTGTGTGTGTATGCAGGCACATTGTGTTGTAGGTGTACATATGTGTACGTGTGTGTGCATGCAGGCACATTGTGTTGTACGTGTGCATATGTGTGTGTGTGTATGCAGGCACATTGTGTTATATGTGTGCATGTGTGTGTGTGCATGCAGGCACATTGTGTTGTATGTGTGCATATGTGTGTGTGTGTATGCAGGCACATTGTGTTGTACGTGTGTGTGCATGCAGGCACATTGTGTTGTACGTGTGTGTGCATGCAGGCACATTGTGTTGTACGTGTGCATATGTGTGTGTGTGCATGCAGGCACATTGTGTTGTACGTGTGCATATGTGTGTGTGTGCATGCAGACACATTGTGTTGTATGTGTGCATATATGTGTGTGTGCATGCAGGCACATTGTGCTGTATGTGTGCATATGTGTGTGTGTGCATGCAGGCACGTCGTGTTGGATGTGTGCATATGTGTGTGTGTGTATGCAGGCACATAGTGTTGTATGTGTGCATATGTGTGTGTGTGCATGCAGGCACGTTGTGTTGTATGTGTGCATATGTGTGTGTGTGCACGCAGGCACATTGTGTTGGATGTGTGCATATGTGTGTGTGTGTGTATGCAGGCACATTGTGTTGTAGGTGTACATATGTGTATGTGTGTATGCAGGCACATTGTGTTATATGTGTGCATGTGTGTGTGTGCATGCAGGCACATTGTGTTGTATGTGTGCATATGTGTGTGTGTGTATGCAGGCACATTGTGTTGTACGTGTGTGTGCATGCAGGCACATTGTGTTGTACGTGTGTGTGCATGCAGGCACATTGTGTTGTACGTGTGCATATGTGTGTGTGTCCATGCAGGCACATCGTGTTGTATGTGTGCATATGTGTGTGTGTGCATGCAGGCACATTGTGTTGTATGTGTGCATGTGTGTGTGTGTGCATGCAGGCACATCGTGTTGTATGTGTGCATATGTGTGTGTGTGCATGCAGGCACATTGTGTTGTATATGTGTGTGTGTGTATGCAGGCACATTGTGTTGTATGTGTGCATATTTGTGTGCATGCAGGCACATCGTGTTGTATGTGTGCATATGTGTGTTTATGCAGGCACATTGTGTTGTTTGTGTGCATGCAGACACATTGTGTTGTTTGTGTGCTTGCGGGCACATTGTGTTGAATGTGTGTATATGTATGTGTGCATGGAAGCACATTGTGTTGTATATGTCCATGCAGGCACATTGTGTTGTATGTGTGCTTGCAGGCACATTGTGTTGAATGTGTGTATATGTATGTGTGCATGGAAGCACATTGTGTTGTATGTGTCCATGCAGGCACATTGTGTTGTATGTGTGCGTAGGTGTGTGTGCATGCAGGTACATCGTGTAGTATGTGTGCATATTTGTGTGTGCATGTCTACTAAGTTTGTAAGTGTGTGTTGTATGTGTGCATATGTGTGTGCATGCAGGCACATTGTGTTGTATGTGTGCATAAGTGTGTTAATGCAGGCACATTGTGTTGTATGTGTGCATATGTGTGTGCATGTCTACTAAGTTTGTAAATGTGTGTTTTATGTGTGCATAAGTGTGTGTGCATGCAGGCACATTGTGTTGTAGTTGTGCATATTTTTGTGCATGTCTACTAAGTTTGTAAGTGTGTGTTGTATGTGTGCATAAGTGTGTGTGCCTGCAGGCACATTGTGTTGTATGTGTGCATATAAGTGTGTGTGTGCATGTCTCGTAAGCCTGCAGGTGTGGAGGCTCCTTTAGGACATGAGAATAGCTGGTAGGACAAGATGGTAACAGCACATAAAAGGTTCTAGATAACCCCAAATGGATCACAGGGGAATTTAGGGCAAGTGAGAAAATGAAAAGCCAAGAGGTTAAAGGCGAGGATGGATGAGATATCTTACTGAGGAGGACTTGTGGGGATGAAGATCTTAGGACATTGGAAGTAAGAATTGACAGGAGGTCAAGGAGACCACAGGAGGATGGAGAGTGTGTTTGTGTCTCCTACACATCAGACCAGTGCCATCAAAACCTTGGAAATGGAGGGTAAAACTTCTCTTTGCCGTCCTAATAAGTTGTCATTATGTTTGAGTGTCAAGATGGTGTCTATTAAATGTGTCGTCTTTCAATTCAAGGCTGAATTGTGAACTTCAGGAAACAAAGAATGCAAAGTTCACTCGCATGCAGGACATACACTTCTTGTTATAGTACGTCACAACATTATTACAGGAGTACATCCACGTTTGTCCTCTAAAGACACTTTACCATAATAAAGAAGGTGAAAAGGTTGTTTAAAAAATGTTTTTTAAAAAAAGAGAAATTTAAAAATATTTAAAAAAATCACATGAACATAATTACTGACAGCCTCTGCTCAGTACTTAGTTGATGCACCTTCGGTCTGAAATGAAAGACAATGGCATATTTCTGTCAGTCCTCTGATACTACACAACACTGATGTCACCTGCTGTCCAGGTAAGTCTTCATCAAAGTGACATCTCACTTGCTTCCAAGAGAGCAACACAAAGCTCAAGAGAGGAGCAAAAAGTCACGTTTGCCATTTCAAATGTTAACATTTCTGTTGATGGAGCCCAACATGGTCTGGGCTTCTTGTTTTGCCAAAGGTGCTTCATGCCGGACTGGGTCAGGAATGGTTTTTTGGTTTAGTTGTTTACAAAGTGACAGGACTTGGTTTTACTTGGAAGAAACTGCTGTCAACACTAAAGCATACACTTGGTGTACATCAAATATCATGAATGAATTGAATATAGAGCAATGATTCAATTGCACTAATAATCCGTTTAAATGTGCAGTTTATTTGAAAAAGATCACCAGCAAAATGTTACCAGTAGTAGTCTAAAAGAAGAAATGTCTCTATTGGTCACAATTAGAAGTGAAACATTGGTTGCTTGTCATGTTGGTCTCATGCACATAGCACACCCAGGGGCGCCGAAAAGGGGGGGTAATGCCTGCTTCACACCAACGGCGCTTGCCGCGCTTTAAAGCGGCGAGCAAAGCGCCGTCATTTTTGTCAATTTTTCCACGAATATCCCGATCTCCAAAGTAATGTTATGCTTTGATACGCTCTGATACTCTCTGATACGCTCTGATACGAATTAGTTGCCGCTTTGTTACCGTTCCTCACGATTTGATCCCGCTTTGATACGCTTCAAATCACGCTTTGATACGTTTTATTACGCTTTATTGAACTTTATTATGCTTTGATGCGATCCTGACGCTTTAAATCAGGCTCTGACACGATTATCAAGCTCTGTTGTGCATTGTTACAACAAAAATAAGAAAACAATGAGAAAAACTCAGTATACTGTTTTCCACACATTTTTTATATTCATATATTTTTTCAATTTCTCTTTTTTTTTCGTTATATTATGTTTTATATCTTCATTTCTTTTATTTCTTTGTCATCTTAATAAATATCTATCTTTCATTTCTTATGCTAGTTGACAATAAAAAAAGGCATTTCTTTAATTTTTTATATTCATTTATTTTTTCAATTTCTCTTTTTTTTCCCGTTATATTATGTTTTATATCTTCATTTCTTTTATGTCTTTGTCATCTTAATAAATATCTATCTTTCATTTCTTATGCTAGTTGACAATAATAAAAGGCACTTCTTTTCAACGTAACATATTCTCTTTATTATTAACATTTTCATACAGAAAAATGACAGACAGTAATGTCAAAGTGTAACATCAAACAGCAGAAGTACAGAAACAATGATCATCGTATAAAAAACGCAAAGATGCAAAAGAGAATGGATTTGTAACCCTGTGATGGTTTTACATCAAGTTTCAATGTCACTAGTCAATATCACAGTCACTTCCTATTGCGCTTTGAACCAACATCTGGTAAGCTTTCCTATGCTTTGAGTCAAGCTTTGCTGAGCTTTGTCACGCTTTGTCACACTTTGATACGCTCTCGGCGCTTTATTCCATTCTTGACAGAGCGCAGAATTTTTTTAAACCGTTTAAAAATATTTGGCGAACTTGCCGCATGTCCCGCTTCACTACAAGCTTTCCCACCATCCATTACGACCCTCACGCTTTAATCACGCTTTGTTACGCTTTAACGCCGCTTTGCATGCCGCTTTAAAGCGCCGTTGGTGTGAACCTAGCATAAAGGAGACGGATTCTAGGGGCCCATGATGGAGGGGGGCCCAGAGAGGCCCCTAATGATGATGAAATTATAATACAGGGGGCCCTGTAAACATTATTTTCATGGGGCCCAAAATCCCTAGCGGCGCCCCTGAGCACACCTGCACACACACAAGCACACCTGCACACACACATAAGCACACCCGCACACACACAAGCACACCCGCACACACACAAGCACACATGCAAACACACAAGCACACCTGCACACACACACAAGCACACCTGCACACACACAAGCACACCTGCACACACACAAGCACACCTGCACACACACAAGCATACCTGCACACACACAAGCACACCTGCACACACACATAAGCACACCCGCACACACACAAGCACACCCGCACACACACAAGCACACTTGCACACACACAAGCACACCTGCACACACACCAGCACACCTGCACACACACAAGCACACCTGCACACACACAAGCACACCCGCACACACACAAGCACACCCGCACACACACAAGCACACTTGCACACACACAAGCACACCTGCACACACACAAGCACACTTGCAAACACACAAGCACACCTGCACACACACAAGCACACCTGCACACACACAAGCACACCTGCACACACACAAGCACACATGCAAACACACAAGCACACCTGCACACACACAAGCACACCTGCACACACACAAGCACACATGCAAACACACAAGCACACCTGCACACACACAAGCACACTTACACACACACAAGCACACCTGCACACACACAAGCACACCTGCACATACACAAGCACACCTGCACACACACAAGCACACCTGCACACACACAAGCACACCTGCACACACACAAGCACACCCGCACACACACAAGCACACCTGCACACACACAAGAACACCCGCACACACACAAGCACACCTGCACACACACAAGCACACCTGCACACACACAAGCACACCTGCACACACACAAGAACACCCGCACACACACAAGCACACCTGCACACACACAAGCACACCTGCACACACACAAGCACACATGCAAACACACAAGCACACCTGCACACACACAAGCACACTTACACACACACAAGCACACCTGCACACACACAAGCACACCTGCACATACACAAGCACACCTGCACACACACAAGCACACCTGCACACACACAAGCACACCTGCACACACACAAGCACACCCGCACACACACAAGCACACCTGCACACACACAAGAACACCCGCACACACACAAGCACACCTGCACACACACAAGCACACCTGCACACACACAAGCACACCTGCACACACACAAGAACACCCGCACACACACAAGCACACCTGCACACACACAAGCACACCTGCACACACACAAGCACACCTGCACACACACAAACGCAATCTGAACTATTTTAGTTGTGGCTGACAACTTATTATTAACCTCACTCAGCCTGGGAGGCAGAGAAAATGTGTACGTGAGAAATAATCCAACAAAAAATAACGACACAAAAAGAAGAGTAAATATTGGAGTTGATTTTGAGCGGTTATTTTTTTACCTGATGTTGTTTTTCGACTAAACAATCCCATCATGGATTCTACAAACTAATTAGCATCAGGAACACATTTTGTTACTGTTGGCATGACCCCACAATGCAGAGACAGCAGAAACGTAGGTAGTACACGCAGGACACGTAGCGGCTGCAGTGTAACACATCCACATCCAACTTTAGTACGCAACACCCGGCAATGCTGGACTTTAGTACGCAACACCCGGCAATGCTGATCAGAATGCAACACTCTACAGCAGGCAACACCCGGCAATGCTGGTCAGAATGCAACACTCTACAGCAGGCAACACCCGGCCTCGTTGGAAGGATGCGGCTGGCCATAAAACCCCTCCTGGTTAAGGATGGCCGACAGGTGAGTCTCCTAAACGCTCGGAGGCTGTGATAGACGGAAGATGCACACAGGAAGTGAACAAAGGGAAGAAGGAGCGCTGACTGTAAATAAACACAAAACAGAAGAGAATAAAAAAGTGCTAACTTGGCATGACGGATCATGTAAACTGGTCTTCTTTGCTGTTGGCTCAGGATGGAAACATTTCAACATTTCTTACCACACTTATCATTATTATTATTGTGCTATTGTTGAATGTGCTCAAAAAGTCCTCACGAACATGGAAATCCAAGTTATTAAAAACTAAAATAAACACTGTTATAAACCCAACTATTCTTAGTCTTAGTTTTATTGGCTAAGCTTTTATTGTTTTAAATATTCATTTATACTGCAACACTTGAAGACGTATTTAAATCAATTTAAATAGATTTTTAAAATAAAAATCTGTTGTTGCTGGCGGGCATTGTATCCTACTCTGTTCAGCGGTCCTTGAATGCACCGTGAAAACATTTTTGTCTCTCAGGCCAAGACAGCTCAGCTCGTAGCTTGAATTTGCACAGTTGAGTAGCGTTGCAGGCAGAAATGTGTTTATATACTTTTAAATTGGGGTGACTTGTTTTCTGAATGTGTAAACCAGCTCATTCATGGCAGCATTGAAGCTAGCGCCAGTTAGTGTGTGAGTAATCAATCTCGCTCTTTCAATGATTTTAATTTAAAACGGTCCGCGACCCGGAGAGGGACAAGCGGTAGCAAATGGATGGATAAATAGACGGAATATTAACCGTCAGTTTTTACTGCGGTTATCATTATTACTGTATATGGTTACATCCCTACAGCAGGCTATACATTTATTGATACTGTAGCTAACGTTACTAGCTAAACTTGACCAAATCACTGTCCGTTTCAGACTACAAACATAACAAATCTTATCCTCATCTTCAGTTGAAATGTCATCATTTTGTCTCTCTAACCACCCAACATGCAGATTATACAGACACAGGAATGGCTAGCGTTACATAATGTAGCTAACACTTTATGTTTTTACGTTGAGCTAAATAACTGCAAGTATTCACTGGAATACATTTATATTGACCAACTTACTGATGTCCTCTTGTCCTTTTCTTGTTCTAGCATCTGTGTGTGTGAGAGTTAGTGTGGAGTATTTTACAAGGCTAGAGCAGGAACAGGCTGGGATATATTGTATTGCTTGCAGAGCCTTTAAACGTGAGCTCCCCCTAGGAAGCTGTTTAACTGCAGCAAACATAAACATAAATAAACATGTCGCTTAATCCTCAGCAAACTCTTTTTTAAATATCTTTACTGTGTATTTTTCTGTGTGCACCCTAAGTTGACCTTTTCCACAGCCTATTTCCCTTGAGGAGAACTCAGCTCCATGAAGTCTTTGTTACAACTAACTGGACAAAAAATCTGATCAGGAAAAATGATCTTTGTGTTTCTGCACCTGATAAATGTTTAAGTTTCCTAAAGCTGATCTGCTGTTCCGTGTCTGGCCATTAATTGTGATGGCAAAACTTGCTGAGCCAAAGTAGTCGTTATACTGTACGACTACTATACTTCTTTCACTGACTCTTCCATATTGTATGTACAGAGTCAAGTATAAATATGTGCCTTCTACCTCGCAGTTCTTTTCATTTCCAGCTCCTAGTTTTTGTTCCTTGGAGGTTTTAGCAAGCGTCGTCTTCTCTGATCAGCGTATTTGGTCTCACCTGCCAGACTGGAGTGCACCAGACAGACCGTCCCTGCAGTTCCTAGCAGGTTCCCACAGGTGTTCTGAGCCAGTGCTGTGACAAGGTCATGACCCCCTCATCACTTTCAAAGCTGTCAACTCTGCCAGTTGCATCTACTACTTGCAGATTTAATGAGCCTTTTGAGACTTTACTCAAGAGATCATCGTTGCTAAGCTACTTGGGTCATTCTGGCCTATGTACAGATCTCTGCACCAAAGACAAAGTGGAAGTGAAAGTGGACACACCAGCAGAAACAGTCATACCAAACATTGACTTCATGGGTTTATGGTGAAAACTCAGACCTCTGTAAGACTTTGGTGTAAAAGCACACATTTGAATATAAAATATAAAGCAGTTAGAGTGGAATCTCTTAATTGGAATTGCCCTGAGATCCTGCTATTCGCAATATGTCTATGAAATTCAAATTCTCTAGGGTCAAACACCCTGTATGCATGAGGTCAGTACATCACAATGCAGGGTTTCCCCTACAGATAAAGACAAACACCTTCAAAATGAGTTGCTTTTATTCGGGCAAATCTTTCTCGCTCTCCATTGAGTTTGAATGTGGCCACTCAGTGCTCGGCTGTGTTTAGTCACTTTGAGCCTGTGTCCTTGCCTGAGCTTACAGGAATAGTCCACAAACTGAAACCCTCGTCCTGTCCCACAGACCCAGTCCCCCCTCGCTTTTTTAAAGAAATCTGGGACACTATTGACTTGTCTGTTAGGGACATCATCAACAGCAGCTTGATTTCTGGCTGGGTCCCCTCTTTTTGTAAAAGAGCTGTTGTCGAGCCTTTGATTAAAAAAACAGGTCTAGATCCGACAAGTTTGTCAAATTATCGGCCCATTTCCAAATGACCTTTTGTGTCAAAAATTCTGGAGAAATGTGTTTTAGCGCAACTGCAGCCTTTTTTTTAGATGCAAATAGCACTTTAGATCCATTTCAGTCTGGATACAAGGCTTTGCACAGTACTGAATCTGCACTTTTAAAGGTTTTTAATGACTTGCTTTTAATGTCTGATTCTGGCAGCTCTGCCATTTTAGTGCTTTTAGATCTGATACTGCCTTTGATACAGTCCACCACACAATTCTTTTAGAGCGCCTGAGAGACTGTGTGGGTGTCAGGGGGACTGCATTAGAGTGGTTCAGATCCTACCTGTCAGAGAGGTCCTTCTCTGTCAGGCTGGGGGACGCCACCTCTTCTTCTGCTCCGCTTTACTGTGGTGTCCCCCAGGGATCTATTCTAGGCCCCATCCTGTTTTCCTTGTACATTCTCCCTCTTGGAGAGATTTTTAAGAAACATGGAGTGTCTTATCACTTTTATGCAGATGACTGCCAAATGTATATGCCAATTTCAAAAGGCCACGGCCCCCTGACACCCCTTCTCAACTGTCTATGTGATGTCAAGGCTTGGTTAGCCCAGTATTTTTTAATAATGAATGAGCGAAAAACGGAAATTTCAGTTTTTGGTCCGGCCCTCACTGACTTGGGACCATTGCAAAATCATGTGCGTCCCAAAGTCACCAGCCTTGGCGTCACTATAGACAGCCATTTTAAATTTGACAAACAAGTCAATGGCGTTTTAAAATCCTGTTTTTATCATCTTCGTCTTTTAGCAAAGGTAAAACCATTTTTATCTTTTAACCTTTTTGAACGAGTCGTGCATGCTTTTATTTCAAGTGGCCTGGACTACTGCAATGCACTTTATGCTGGCATTAGCCAAAAAGCTCTCTCCCGGTTGCAGTTAGTCCAGAAGGCGGCAGCACGACTTTTAACAGGGGCCAGGAAACGTGAGCATATAACCCCAATTCTTCGGAGTTTGCACTGGCTCCCTGTTCATTTTAGAATTTATTTTAAATCCTTGCTGTTTGTTTTTAAAGCTTTACATGGATTGGCACCTCAGTATATCTCGGACCTCATCCAAATTTACACTCCTGCGCGCGCTCTGAGGTCCGAGAGCCAGCTCCAGCTCGTGGTGCCCAGGACGAGACTTAAAACCAGGGGAGACAGGGCCTTCTCTGTGGTCGGCCCTAAACTCTGGAACACTCTGCACCTCCATGTTCAAACTGCTTCCACAGTGGACTGTTTTAAGTCTTGTCTTAAGACCCACTTTTATTCTTTGGCTTTTAACACTACGTGAGTTGTGTGGTCTTCTGTCCTCTGTTGTCCTCTGTGTGTTTTTATAAATTTTGATGTCTATTTTACTGTTTTAATTGGTTTTACCCTTTAAAAATCATTTTTAATCATATTTATTTTTTATATTGTCTCTGTATTAGTTTTCTATTCATTTATTCTTTGTTTTTATTCAGTCATTGGTGTAGCATAATATCGTTTTTAATATTGTTTTTAATAGTTTTTAATATTGTTTTTAACATGGCTGTGCAGCACTTTGGAAACATTTTTGTTGTGTAAATGTGCTATATAAATAAAGTGGATTGGATTGGAGTGCTGCAGCTGACTGTGCACCTAAACTGAGTTGACAGCCACCAAAATAAGGAGAAAACAGTTGAAGAGAAAAGTATTTCAAGTTAATCAATGCATTTTCTTTTTCAATTTACCCTAATTCTTTTGACATTACCACCGACAATAACGTCTAACTTTACGCCAAGTGTGTCTTCGAACTTCCATTTGGTTATCTCTGTGTGGAGTGTGCATGTTGTCCCTGTGCATGTGTGGCTTTTGTCTCTAGTTTTCTCCCACATTCCAAAAATATGCATGTTAGGTTGATTGCAGACTGTACATTGTCCATAGATATGAGTGTGAGGGTGAATGGTTGTTTGTCTATATGTGCCCTGCGATCCGCCATGCTAATTTGGGATAGCTTGTCCATGAGCTAGTCCAATGTACATTAGCATCAAGCTAGCAGCATTAGCGCTAAACCTTCATCTTGCATAATGTTATTGCTTTTTTCCAATGTATTCCAAACTATATCATGAAGTTTACATGGTTCCTACATGCATATGCACTTAATATGTATAAATAATGTGTACTTTCCTTAGTCTGGTTAGTTTTACAGAATGACTGGAGGATATCAACAAAACACCTCAACTTATTTCTTTCATCTTTAATTGAAAGATGTTTGGCAAACTGAAGTCCAACATTCCGGGAGGACAGAATATGTTGTAGCCTGAGTTACTTTTTACAAGAAGCAGCAACAATTGAAATTGCGTTGAACAAAGCGAGCACCTAAGTCTACCAAGTCAAATCCCTTGTGCGTTAAACATATTTGGCCATTGAAGCTGATTCTCATTATGATTACATAAGAACAAATATAACGTAGTATTACTAACTAATAACACATATTTCTTTTTAAATTTACATAAAACATTTGTTTAGCCTTTTTAAAGAAATTATAGAGTATGCATCATTGCGAATCAAAATGTTCATTACGTCATATATATTAAGTCATATTGACCACACCCCCACAGCCACATATATAGTGGAAATTTAGGGGAACCCTGCAATGGGTGTGGTCCTTTTCATCAGAACTGTTGAGTGATAGTAGGCAATATGGACATGAGATACAATGATTGGATGGACTTTCTTATTGGAGAAGTGTAGCAGACAACTTTACAGAGGAGCTGGAGTCCAACATGGACATGACAAAGATGTTGGTCTCACAGCACACAGGTAAACACTGACAGGTGACAACAGAACAGGTGGCTGAGGAACTGAATGATGAGCAGATGTTACTGGAACTTAGCAAAAGAGTTGGACTATGTAGAGGTTTTGGTATGCGGGTGACTTCACGAGGCGTCCACTTGCATGACAGTTAAGAAACTTTCACGCCAAAATTGTTGATATGTTTTTGATTCTTTTATGAGGTTGAAATTATTTCCGAATTTTGGAACAAATTAGTGGACGGACCAACACCTGACGACCGATTGTGTTCCACCTTAGTGGGGTCTTTTGTCTATTTTGCTTGTTGGCTCACTTTTTCTTTGATGGCTTACATACATAGTTGCTTTAAAGTGTGTGTGTGTGTGCGTGTGTGTGTGTGTGTGTGTGTGTGTGTGTGTGTGTGTGTGTGTGTGTGTGTGTGTGTGTGTGTGTGTGTGTGTGTGTGTGTGTGTGTGTGTGTGTGTGTGTGTGTGGTTAGAGAGAGAGAGAAATGGGTAAAATCCATCCATTTTCTAATGCTTGTCCCTCCGGGTGTGGCGCAGGTTGCTGGAATCTCATTAGTGATTAAACCGTATGACATAAATCCAAATCTGTCTTAACCAGATCTTCCGTGTGCTTTGCAAGTACACAACACACACACACACACAGACACACAAACACAAATTGTACATATGATTTCCATGCTGCATTGCAAGCTGCATTCGTAGGACCTTGTACAAAGTGTGTGCTAATTAACTGCTGGCTTGAGTGTGAAGACAATATTGATCATGCTGATAAGTGAAAACATACATTGGAGCCATTTTCACAGAGTTTTTGGCCTACAACAAGGTCATATTTTACAGAAGACAGAGCACAAATCTTGTGCATGAAGCAGTTTTACATAATTATATTGGTTGGCGTTTCAAATGATACCAAGAAATAGACTGTGTGAGTAGGACTTGTTGGAAGTTCAATGGCCTTTCCCCGAGGCTAAAACAGATTTGGAATGAAGTGAAAATTCAACTTCCATAAAAAGAGACTGCATTGAAGAAGACAGGCTGGAGCGTTCATTCTATCTCAAACACAGACTAAGTTCATTTGTTCAGGCACGTCTTCGCTTGTGGTCAAAATTCCCTAAAGAACCTTCGCCAACTGCTGCTCTTCAAAACTGTTTCATAGAAGTAGATACTCCAAAGAACATTCTTATCTGAACTTTTGACATTCCCAAAACTGCCAAAATAGGGCAATGTCTTCTACATTCTCTGCTTAAGTTGCTTGTCTCTCCACTATTTGAATCTGACAGTACATTTAGAACTAAGGAATGCTGATCATAGACAATCCTGACATTTCTATCTTCATCTACAATAGAACCTCAAAAGTGTAAAAATCAGTTGGTTGACCTACATTTGTTTGGATTTTCTAAAAAAAAAAAAATGTAATACTTCTCTGAAGGAAACATTAAAAAAAGACAATATGAATGAAGCTTTAATAACGATGCCGTAAACAATGGACCACATCTGGAGGAAAAGATTTCAGGTCCACATTAGTTGAGGTCTTAAATGACACCAGAGACAGAAATCCCAGCTCCATGTTACTCACGGACGTGAATGAGTGTAAATAATCAAAATTGTGGATAAATGTAAATCTAAAACCTCAACTGATTGTAACGGAATTGAAATGAAACAATAAAATCGGTTATTCAAGAGATTTCAGAACCGTTTACGTACATCAGCAACTTCTTGTTTCACGAAGGCAAATTCCCAAACAAAATGAAGATATGTACCTATTTAATATAAGACTGGAGACAAACACCAGATTAAAAACTACAGACCTGTTTCCTTACTTAACAACATATTGGACAAATTCATGAAGAAAAGTGGAAAACTGGCAGACATCCAATACGGACACAAAGCTAACACCGGAACAAAAGTGTTTATTCTCTGTACAAACTACATTTGTAAAGTTACAGAGGGCTTGAATTTAGAACTATTCACTGACGACACAACTGTGGTTTGTTCAGGAAAGAACACACAAAATCGAATAAGAAATAATAATAAAAAACAACTATCTTGGAATGTACAACAACTTGTCATACCATCTTATATGTGTGCCTTTATTTTGGTTTTCACTCTGCTAACTTCCTGCCTCCTTGATGACAGACTCCTGGGAGGCTGGTACTGGCAGGTACTAGCAGGTACCATCAGCAGCATCTACTGGCACTCTGCAATTAAGGCTTGCTCCTGTTTAGATGCTTGGCTGCTGTCTTTACGTTACTTCCTGTCTGCATGTTCTATGCCACCCCTCGCTGCTTGTCCAAGTACTTTTGCTAAGTGTTTCTTTTTTGCTCATGTTTTTGATTGATTGTGTCGCTATTAGCCCACTTTGCTCGTGGTTCCGCCTACCAGCTCCTCCTGTTGTGCTTTGTAGTTGTTTTGTAAACCTAGTCCACTATGGACTGGACTCTCGCTGATGTGTTGGATCCACTGTGGACTGGACTTTCACAATATTATGTCAGACCCACTCGACATCCATTGCTTTCGGTCTCCCCTAGAGGGTGGGGTTGGGGGGGGGGGGGTTACCCACATATGCGGTCCTCTCCAAGGTTTCTCATAGTCATTCACCGACGTCCCACTGGGGTGAGTTTTTCCTTGCCCGTATGTGGGCTCTGTACCGAGGATGTCGTTGTGGCTTGTACAGCCCTTTGAGACACTAGTAATTTAGGGCTATATAAATAAACATTGATTGATTGATTGATTGATTGATAGTTGTTGCAGTGGATTTTAGTTGTTTCCCAGTTTGTACTCAATTTACATCGATGTGTTCTAACTACATCAGTTCTTCTCATAAGTAGTGTACATCAATTATATTGTATCTATTTTTTTATTATATCTTTAATGTTTAATTTTTTTTTTAAAACATGACGTTTATCATAATTCTTCTTCTTTGTACTTAAACACTTGGAGTTTGAACCGCCTCTTAAACTGGATCATATTAGTACATTGTTTGATTTCTTTACTTAATTCATTCCATAATTTCATTCCATATACTGATTTGCTAAAGGTCTTAAGTGTTGTACGTGCATCCAGATGTTTGAAGTTAGGTTATATTCCTCCTCTTTTGTTGTTAAGAATTGTTGTACATTCTTGGCTAGCAGCTTATAGTTTGCTTTGTGCATCATTTTAGATGTTTGCAAATGCACCAAATCATTGAATTTCTATATTTTGACTTAATTAGGAGTTTGAATGTTTTCGACAGCCAACATGATTTATTATTGTGACTGATCTTTGTTGTAACACGGTTAGTGAATGAAGTGTACTTTTGTACTTATTTCCCATATTTCTGCACAATAACTCAGATATGCTAACACTCGCGAGCAAATCTAAACCTGAAGTCGGTGTTGATTTACCCGAAGATGGGAAGCTCAGAGTGTCAGTTTGCAGAACAGCTGATCTGAGTTAGTTTAATCAACCCTGAGTATGTTGACTCTTGAGTTAAGAGCAACATAAAAAAGATGATTAATGGAGCGCCGATTCACCGTAACAAGCGAGGAGAGGAAAAGTCGTATTTCTTACGCAGCCTGAAGTGAACGTGTTAATGTGTGATTAAGTTTGAGGTTGAACACGTTTCTAAGAAAGAAACATACTACAGTAAAATAATATTGGGAAAAAAATGACTGACAGTCAATGCAGAAGTTTAATTAAAAGAGGAGGATTTATATGAAAAAAAATCTCATATTAATTTGTGTGTAATGAAAAACGCACCAGGAGAACATCTGGAAATGTCTTATTTTCAAACATGTATTTGACATTTAAGTCAACTCAAGTACAAAGTAAATATCGTTGAGAGGCTACTACATATTTGTTTAACCAGGCACTTACCATACAATTCATTTTCTGATCACATGTGTTATGTACTAAATTGTCAGATATATTTCTTGAAATAGAAAAAAAATAAAATAATAATCTGCCATTTCGACTCGGGTTGACAGATTAGTTGAATCGTTGTAATTAATAGAAATCATATATTCACAATAATGAAATACCCAAAATTGACTTTTTATTTAAACTAATTCAAAAATGTTATTATGACTACAACTAATTAGATATCTGAAATCCTCGACAGGGACAAGCGGTAGAAACTGGATGGATGTATAATTCACTTTAAGTTAATAATAAAGTAGGCTGAATGTATAAAAGGTGTAACCGTCTTGTAGATAGGACCTTGTAGATATGACCTTGTAGATATGACCTTGTAGATATGACCTTTTAGATATGACCTTGTAGATATGGCAGTAGATATGACCTTGTAGATATGGCAGTAGATATCAATCAATCAATCAATGTTTATTTATATAGCCCTAAATCACTAGTGTCTCAAAGGGCTGTACAAGCCACAACGACATCCTCGGTGTCGAGTGGGTCTGATATAATATTGTGAAAGTCCAACACATCAGCGAAAGTCCAGTCCATGGTGGGGCCAGCGGGAACCATCCCGAGTGGAGACGGGTCAGCAGCGTAGAGATGTCCCCATCTGATGGACAGGCTAGCGGTCCACCCCGGAGCAGAGTAGAAAAGAAAAGAAAAGAAACGGCAGATCAACTGGTCTAAAAAGGGAGTCTATTTAAAGGCTAGAGTATACAAATGAGTTTTAAGATGAGACTTAAATGCTTCTACTGAGGTAGCATCTCTAACTTTTACCGGGAGGGCATTCCATAGTATTGGAGCCCGAATAGAAAACGCTCTATAGCCCGCAGACTTTTTTTGGGCTCTGGGAATCACTAATAAGCCGGAGTTCTTTGAACGCAGATTTCTTGCCGGGACATATGGTACAATACAATCGTCAAGATAGGCAGGAGCTTGACCGTGTAGTATTTTATACGTAAGTAGTAAAACCTTAAAGTCGCATCTTAGGTGCACAGGAAGCCAGTGCAAGTGAGCAAGTATAGGCGTAATATGATCAAACTTTCTTGTTTTTGTCAAAAGTCTAGCAGCCGCATTTTGTACCAACTGTAATCTTTTAATGCTAGACATAGGGAGGCCCGAAAATAATACGTTACAGTAATCGAGACGAGATGTAACGAACGCATGGATAATGATCTCAGCATCGCTTGTGGACAAAATGGAACGAATTTTAGCGATATTACGGAGATGAAAGAAGGCCGTTTTAGTAACACTCTTAATGTGTGACTCAAACGAGAGAGTTGGGTCGAAGATAATACCCAGATTCTTTACCAAGTCGCCTTGTTTAATTGTTTGGTTGTCAAATGTTAAGGTGGTATTATTAAATAGATGTTGGTGTTGAGCAGGACCGATAATCAGCATTTCCGTTTTCTTAGCGTTGAGTTGCAAAAAGTTAGCGGACATCCATTGTTTAATTTCATTAAGACACGCCTCCAGCTGACTACAATCCGGCGTGTTGGTCAGCTTTAGGGGCATGTAGAGTTGGGTGTCATCAGCATAACAGTGAAAGCTAACACCGTATTTGCGTATAATGTCACCTAGCGGCAGCATGTAAATACTAAAGAGTGCAGGGCCAAGAACTGAACCCTGGGGAACTCCGCACGTTACCTTAACATAGTCCGAGGTCACATTGTTATGGGAGACACACTGCATCCTGTCAGTAAGATAAGAGTTAAACCAAGACAAGGCTAAGTCTGACATCCCAATACGCGTTTTGATACGCTCTAATAAAATATTATGATCAACAGTATCGAAAGCGGCGCTAAGATCAAGAAGCAGCAACATAGATGAAGCATCAGAATCCATCGTCAGCAATAGATCATTAGTCATTTTTGCGAGGGCTGTCTCCGTAGAGTGATTTGCCCTGAAACCGGATTGAAAAGGTTCACAGAGATTGTTAGTCACTAAGTGTTCATTTAGCTGCTGTGCGACAATTTTTTCGAGAATTTTCGAGATAAACGGTAGGTGGGACACCGGCCGGTAGTTCACCATGAGGTCAGGATCGAGGTTAGGTCTTTTGAGTAGAGGATGAATAACCGCTTTTTTGAATGCTAGAGGAACAGTACCAGAGGAAAGTGATAGGTTTATAATATTTAACACTGATGGACCTAATAAAACAAAAAGCTCCTTGATAAGTTTCCCAGGAATTGGGTCAAGTAAACATGTTGTTTGTTTTGTCCCATTTACACATTTTAACAATTCCTCCAATGTTATTTCATCAAAGAGAGAGAAACTATTTTGGAGGGCAGTGTCCGTCGTATATACAGTCATATTTGTGTTAATAGAACCCAGTTGTGGCTGGGATGCATTGTCTTTAATCTCTTTTCTGATGAGTTCAATTTTCTTATTAAAGAAATTCATAAAGTCATCTGCTGAGTGGGTGGAGCTACTGGGAGGAGTCCCTTGTTGGGTTAGCGATGCTACTGTACTAAACAAAAATTTAGGATCATTTTTGTTGAGGTGGATGAGATTTGAGTAATATTTAGCTTTAGCTGAGGTAAGCATGCGTTTATAAGTTATTAAACTATCACTCCATGCTTGATGGAAAACCTCAAGTTTAGTCGCACGCCATTTGCGTTCCAGCTTTCTACATGATAATTTCTGGGCTTTAGTTTCTTCTGTAAACCATGGGGTACGCCTTTTAGGGGCCCTTTTTAGCTTTAGCGGTGCTACAATATCAATGGTGTCGCGCAGGGCGTCGTTAAGGTTGTTAGTGAGGTTATCAATAGAGCCCACATAATTTGGGAAAGGTGCCATTACTGAAGGCAGTAGGTCAGTAAGAGTCGTCGTTGTGGCAGTATTAATGTTGCGGCTGCTATAGTAGTTATTATTATTATTATTAGTTTGTTGACAATGAGTCCGAACTTCGAATTTTATAAGGTAATGATCGGACATTACTTTAGTGTACGGGAGTATCGTAACTTTAGAGGTGGTGACACCCCTGACAAGCACTAGATCTATCGTATTACCGTTGCGATGCGTGGGTTCATTTATTATTTGTGTAAGACCACAGCTATCAATTATAGTCTGGAGCGCCACGCATGGAGGGTCCGATGGGGTATTCATATGGATGTTAAAGTCTCCCATTATGATTATATTGTCGGCGTGCGTCACTAGATCAGCAACGAACTCTGAAAATTCATTGATAAAGTCCGAATAGGGCCCAGGGGGGCGGTAGATGACAGCCAGGTGCAGAGGCAGCGGTGTGACAAACCTCATAGTGAGCACCTCAAACGAGTTATATTTATTATTTAGGTCCGAGGTAAGGCTAAAGTTTTTGTTGTATATTAGTGCAACACCCCCACCCCTTTTAATGGGGCGGGCAATATGCGTTCCCGCATAGCCAGGAGGAGACGCCTCACCCAGCGCAAAAAATTCGTCTGGTTTGAGCCAGGTCTCGGCTAGACCAACGACATCAAGATTGTTGTCTCTGATGACTTCATTAACTAATAACGTTTTGGAAGACAATGACCTTATGTTTAAAAAGCCCATATTATAGGTAGTGGGCTGTTTTGAGGAGTTTTTGTTGAAAGTATCCGTAGTAGCAATATTAATAATGTTACGTTTATTATGCATAGTGCACTTTAAATAATTTCGACCATATCTAGGAATTGATATGACAGGAATTTTTAGATTGTTTGCCACCTCAGTAAAATGCATGTCCACCTCTGACGCAGAAAAAACATTATGTGAGTTGTATATTATTCTAGAAGAATTGCTATGTGTGCAGGGATTATCCAGCCTGGCGCTGGCTAGTTCTAGCTTAACAGACTCCTTATTAGCGCTTCTTTGTGGATTAGCATTTAGCTTTTTCGTTAGCCCCGCTAACAACAAAGCATTTAGCTTTGTTGTTAGCCCCGCCCGACACCCCCGCTTCTGCTTCCGAGCGCACCGCTTACGTCTCTTTCGCTGACCGTCTCCGCTGGTAGTCGACGCCGCTGCTTCAAAGGCCACTGCTGGATGTAGCTCGCGAAGAATTCCCAAGCTAGCGAGCAGGTCCATCGTACACGCATCTATCAGCCCAAAATGGCCCGATCTCTCCACATCCAGAATTGTAAGTCGGTCGTAAGTGATCACGGAGTGAATACGCTGTGAGCCAGCCATGAAATTGACTGAATTGAGGGGTATTTTTGCCCTCACTTCCAGGAGCGCTCGCACGAAGCCGCTGCTCTGAAGCGCAGCCATCTTGGCTTGACCTTGTAGATATGGCAGTAGATATGACCTTGTAGATATGACCTTGTAGATATGGCAGTAGATATGACCTTGTAGATATGGCAGTAGATATGACCTTGTAGATATGACCTTGTAGATATGGCAGTAGATATGACCTTGTAGATATGGCAGTAGATATGACCTTGTAGATATGGCAGTAGATATGACCTTGTAGATATGGCAGTAGATATGACCTTGTAGATATGGCAGTAGATATGACCTTGTAGATATGGCAGTAGATATGACCTTGTAGATATGGCAGTAGATATGACCTTGTAGATATGACCTTGTAGATATGGCAGTAGATATGACCTTGTAGATATGGCAGTAGATATGACCTTGTAGATATGACCTTGTAGATATGGCAGTAGATATGACCTTGTAGATATGGCAGTAGATATGACCTTGTAGATATGACCTTGTAGATATGGCAGTAGATATGACCTTGTAGATATGGCAGTAGATATGACCTTGTAGATATGACCTTGTAGATATGACCTTGTAGATATGGCAGTAGATATGACCTTGTAGATATGGCAGTAGATATGACCTTGTAGATATGGCAGTAGATATGACCTTGTAGATATGACCTTGTAGTTATGGCAGTAGATATGGCAGTAGATATGACCTTGTAGATATGACCTTGTAGATATGACCGTGTAGATATGGCAGTAGAGCGCTATCAAAGTCTTCACAATAACACCGTGACGCTTAATGCTATCAAACAAAAAGCTTTTTTTCTGAAAATACATTTAATACATTTAATACAATTAAAAAATAAACTGCATCTCCCAGAATTCTGTGCAGACAACGTGGGGGGCGCAGAACGCCGTCAGCAGGAAGTGAAGTCAGCTTGTTGATGAGAGGAATTGTCATCAATCAATCCATAAGAGTTTAGTTATGTTGCTAACAAACAGACAAACAAAACATAACCTCTTTGGCGGAGGTAAGAAAGTCTGCTTTCGCGCGCCACTTTTGTCTCGGGTGTTTCCATGGCGACAGAGAGCCAGCCGGTCACGATGCTCCACACGGAGGGAATATCACCAAAAAGAATATACACTGAAATGCTACTAGATCAATCCTCAATCCATCCATCTTTTTTCCACTGCTGGTCTTTCTGCATGTCGCAGGACGGCTGGAGCCTATCCCAGCTGCACTCGGGATACACCCTGGACCAGTCATAAATCATCACCCAGAGGACAAATTGGAAGCCAGCAAAGCTAAAAGTCAGTTTGTGGTGAGGTATTTCAATGATTAAAGTTTGAATTATCACTTAACTTTTCTGAGGATTAGCATTTTCCACAGTGATATACACATGTCCACTGTGGAGGACACTGGTTCCCAGACAGTAAAAGCTGAAAGACACTAAAGTGAACAACTTTGTTTTACACTCTTTAAACTGTTTACATGAAAATGGATGGATGGATGGATGGATGGATGGATGGATGGATGGATGGATGGGTGGATGGATGGATGGATGGATGGATGGATGGATGGACATTTCACTTTAAAGACACTCAACAGTATTTTTTTAAATATTTGCTTAAAACAGTGTCTGTTCCTGCACATTGTTTGCACTAGAACTATTAATAAATATGATTAGAACATGTTAACATTTTGTTTAGGTTCAATTACACAAAGTGTGTTCATCCTAAACATTCCTGACACTTCCTTTTACACATTTTGGCATTTGAAGTCTTTTTTTTTAAGGTATACTACAACAATATTGCACCGTGGCCTTACTACTGTGATAATATCCTATATCTAATTTAGTATATATTTAGTTTAGTTGTAAAAAAAATAATCCACATTGTCAGTAAAACATTGTTATAGTTATTAGTGTGCAAGTTTATCATTCCTTTTGAGCGAGTGGCAATTTGGACGTTTCCTTTGTTATCTTCCTCAAACAGGGAGGGTCTTAAAATGAGTGAGAGGAAGGCGGAGTGTGTGCGTGAATAAATATATGCAATATATTTGTGCTGACATCACATTATCTCCTCCACCATCACATGATTCAACTCTCACACACACACACACACACACACACAGACAAACACACAAAGAGAACCCCACTCAGATGACTAACACACACACACACACACACACACACACACACACACACACACACACACACACACACACACACACACACACACACACACACACACACACACACACACACACACACACACACACACACACACACACACACACACACACACACACAGGCACACACACACGCACACACACACACACACACATAGTTATCCATCCTATACAAGAGCCCTTTTAAGCTAATTGGTTGTATAGCAGCGATGCAGACAAAGCTCATTACAGACCATCCAAATAGTTTCACCTGCACTGCTGGGATATAAAGCAGTGAATGAAAACTTTATTTTTTTAATGTGTAATAGTTTTTGGAGAGGTCAAATAACACATGCAACAGTGAATAAATGTCTGTTTTTGAAGAATGACAAGCGGTAGAAAATGGATGGATGGAGGGTTCATAAATTGGTATTTTCCAGACTAAAAAGCGATATATAAGACAATAAAAAAAGAGAATACAACAAATCCTTTTCAACTTATATTCAATTGAATAGACTGCAAAGACAAGATATTTCATGTTCACACTGAGAAACTGTGTTAGTTTGCAAATAATCATGAAGTTAGAATTGAATGGCAGCAAAAAAGGGCATGTTCACCAGTGTGTTACATGGCCTTTCCTTTGAACAACACTCAGTAAAGGTTTGGGAAGTGAGGAGACACATTTTTGAAGTGGAATTATTTCCCATTCTTGCTTGATGTACAGCTTAAGTTGTTCAACAGTCTCCCTTCTCATATTTTAGCCTTCACACATTTTCAATGTCTGGACTACAAGCAGGCCAGTCTAGTACCCACACTCTTTTACTATGAAGCCACGCTGTTGTAACACCTGGCTTGGCATTGTATTGCTGAAATAAGCAGGGGCGTCCATGATAACGTTGCTTGGATGGCAACATATGTAGCTCCAAAAGCTGTATGTACCTTTCAGCATTAATGGTGCCTTCACAGATGTGTAAGTTACCCATGTCTTAGCCACTAATACACCCCCATACCATCACACATGCTGCCTTTTACACTTTCACCCTAGAACAATCCCCATGGTTCTTCTCCTCTTTGGTCCGGAGGACACGACGTCCACAGTTTCCAAAAACAATTTGAAATGTGGACTTGTCAGACCACATACCACAAATATGAACAAGGCATACATACCAGAGACAAATAAATATACGCTAACTTAGTATGTATTTAGCAATATAAACCTTGTCATGCTCTTATTTTTGTCGATTTGTTTACATTGAAACATTTGATTTCTCCAAAACAATAATAACAAGTCAACCATCTATAAAATGACAATATATTATGCAAGCAAGCACAGTATTTACCTGTTATCTCAGGAATCACCTGCAGGTGTGTCAGACTTGACTACTAATGCAACAAAGCAGCAGAGCAATGTAGCTTCTTCCTGTTCTGTTAAACAGCAAAATAAAGTTTTCACACATCCTTTAATGCACAGTTAGGATACCTATGAACACTTTATAATGTCTTATATCAAGGCACAACTTAGCGCAGGAAACAAAAGCTAACACTTAGCATAAACTATGGACAGGGCAAAAACTCACTAACTGTGGCAAGAACAAACAAAAGTTACATGAAGCAAACAATGGCATGACACAAGCAATGACGCCAGGACGACTAACTGGCAAAGACAGGCTTGAATAATAGTCTCTTGATTAGAGCAGGTGCGTCCCGAACGCAAGAGGCAGGTGAAAATCATAAGTCGCCATGGAAACTAAAACAAACAAGGGTGCACAAAAACAGGAACTAGTGGAGTCTTAAAACTAACAGAAAATAACAAAAACATGATCCGGACCACAGATCAAGACAGGCTAGATAATGTGAAAATAATCCATCCATTTTCTACCGCTTGTCCCTTTTGGGGTCACGGGGGGTGCTGGAGCCTATCTCAGCTGCATTCGTGCGTAAGGCGGGGTACACCCTGGACAAGTCACCACCTCATCACAGGGCGTGAAAATAATCATTATTGCTAAATCGCTAATTTGCGGACATACATCACTTCCCTTTATCAGAATAAGAGATTGTTTTCCTAATCTTTTCTTATAATTGATAAGTGACAATAGGAGGGTTGCACATGACGTCACATCGCTCAGTGGCCTAGTGGTTAGAGTGTCCGCCCTGAGATGGGTAGGTCGTGAGTTCAAACCCCGGCCGAGTCATACCAAAGACTATAAAAATGGGAGCCATTACCTCCCTGCTTGGCACTCAGCATCAAGGCTTGGAATTGGGGGTTGAATCACCAAAAATGATTCCCGGGCGCGGCCACCGCTGCTGCTCACTGCTCCCCTCAATAACTTAGTGTACTTGTGTAAAAGTAGAGAAGAGAGTTGTTTGGAATGAAAGTTTCCTTGAGCCATCTGAGTTTTACTCAACACATAAAACCATTTGCAATACATAAATAAATCAATAATTGCTGTGTTGAAGTCAATGTACTAAATACATGTAAGACATTAAAGATCAATGTACTAAATACTTGTAAGACATTAAAGATCAATGTACTAAATACATGTAAGACATTAAAGATCAATGTACTAAATACATGTAAGACATTAAAGATCAATGTACTAAATACTGTAAGACATTAAAGATCAATGTACTAAATACATGTAAGACATTAAAGATCAATGTACTAAATACATGTAAGACATTAAAGATCAATGTACTAAATACATGTAAGACATTAAAGATCAATGTACTAAATACATGTAAGACATTAAAGATCAATGTACTAAATACATGTAAGACATTAAAGATCAATGTACTAAATACATGTAAGACATTAAAGATCAGTGTACTAAATACTTGTAAGACATTAAAGATCAATGTACTAAATACATGTAAGACATTAAAGATCAATGTACTAAATACATGTAAGACATTAAAGATCAATGTACTAAATACATGTAAGACATTAAAGATCAATGTACTAAATACATGTAAGACATTAAAGATCAATGTACTAAATACATGTAAGACATTAAAGATCAATGTACTAAATACATGTAAGACATTAAAGATCAATGTACTAAATACATGTAAGACATTAAAGATCAATGTACTAAATACATGTGAGACATTAAAGATCAATGTACTAAATACTTGTAAGACATTAAAGATCAATGTACTAAATACATGTGAGACATTAAAGATCAATGTACTAAATACATGTGAGACATTAAAGATCAATGTACTAAATACTGTAAGACATTAAAGATCAATGTACTAAATACATGTAAGACATTAAAGATCAATGTACTAAATACATGTAAGACATTAAAGATCAATGTACTAAATACATGTGAGACATTAAAGATCAATGTACTAAATACTTGTAAGACATTAAAGATCAATGTACTAAATACATGTGAGACATTAAAGATCAATGTACTAAATACATGTGAGACATTAAAGATCAATGTACTAAATACTGTAAGACATTAAAGATCAATGTACTAAATACATGTAAGACATTAAAGATCAATGTACTAAATACATGTAAGACATTAAAGATCAATGTACTAAATACATGTAAGACATTAAAGATCAATGTACTAAATACTTGTAAGACATTAAAGATCAATGTACTAAATACATGTAAGACATTAAAGATCAATGTACTAAATACGTGTAAGACATTAAAGATCAATGTACTAAATACTTGTAAGACATTAAAGATCAATGTACTAAATACATGTAAGACATTAAAGATCAATGTACTAAATACATGTAAGACATTAAAGATCAATGTACTAAATACATGTAAGACATTAAAGATCAATGTACTAAATACATGTAAGACATTAAAGATCAATGTACTAAATACATGTAAGACATTAAAGATCAATGTACTAAATACATGTAAGACATTAAAGATCAGTGTACTAAATACTTGTAAGACATTAAAGATCAATGTACTAAATACTTGTAAGACATTAAAGATCAATGTACTAAATACATGTAAGACATTAAAGATCAATGTACTAAATACATGTAAGACATTAAAGATCAATGTACTAAATACATGTAAGACATTAAAGATCAGTGTACTAAATACTTGTAAGACATTAAAGATCAATGTACTAAATACATGTAAGACATTAAAGATCAATGTACTAAATACATGTAAGACATTAAAGATCAATGTACTAAATACATGTAAGACATTAAAGATCAATGTACTAAATACATGTAAGACATTAAAGATGATAACCAGTGGGCCAACTTCTAAATGTCCATCACATCTAATTTGCTTTCCTTTACACGTCTAGTTTGCTCTTCATTCTGCTTTTTCTACTTTTGTCAGCACTTTTTTAACCTCCTTTCTAATTGTCTAACTGCAAGGCTGATCTCTTCCCTCGCCGACAGCACCCTGCAATCCATCCTCCCTTTTCTCCTTCCACTTCCCCCTCTCTCTTGTACGCCATCTTTTTGTCTCCAAACAAACCCCTTTTCTTTTGTCTCTTATCTTTCAATAGGATGCCAAGTCTGGAGGTTTACGACTGACATCCCTATCAAGATAAGAGCTCACCGTCGATGCTTGCACCTCCAGCAGAGGATGCAAGGAGAGGAGAGCTCTGAGGCACCTTTGTGTCCGCCTGAGGCATGGGCGGCAGCCCAACATGTTGACACAGCCATTCTGGACCAAAAATACAAAAAACTAATCTGTGTGGAGCCGACAAAAAATTATAAGTCTTATAAAAGTGTTATGATGAAGACAACACATGATGTAAGTGTCTATATTAGCCTACTATCAAAATGACTTTAAAAGTCTTATATAAGTGTTATAATGAAGGCAACACATGATGTAAGTATCTACTAATACTAATAATAAATGCACTGGATTATTGATATTAACTAATAATAATAATAAATGCACTGGATTATTGATATCAACTAATACTAATAATAAATACACTGGATTATTGATATCAACTAATAATAATAATAATAAGTGCACTGGATTATTGATGTCAACTAATAATAATAATAATAAATGGACTGGATTATTGATCTAATGTAATGATAACAATAAATGCACTGGATTATTAATATCAACTAATAATACTAATAAATGCACTGTATTTTTGATATCAACTAATAATAATAATATGTGCACTGGATTATTGATATCAACTAATAATAATAATAAATGCACTGGATTATTGATATAAACTAATAACAATAATAAATGCACTGGATTATTGATATCAACTAATACTAATTATAATAAATCACTGGATTATTAAGATCAACTAATAGTAATAATAATAAATGCACTGGATTATTGATATAAACTAATAACAATAATAAATGCACTGGATTATTGATATCAACTAATACTAATAATAATACATCACTGGATTATTGAGATCAACTAATACTAATAATAATAAGTGCACTGGATTATTGATATCAACTAATACTAATAATAATAAATCACTAGATTATTGAGATCAACTAATACTAATAATAATAAGTGCACTGGATTATTGAGATCAACTAATACTAATAATAAGTGCACTGGATTATTGAGATCAACTAATAATAATAAATCACTGGATTATTGAGATCAACTAATACTAATAATAATAAGTGCACTGGATTATTGATATCAACTAACACTAATAATAATAAATCACTGGATTATTGAGATCAACTAAACTAATAATAATAAGTGCACTGGATTATTGATATCAACTAATACTAATAATAATAAATCACTGGATTATTGAGATCAACTAATACTAATAATAATAAGTGCACTGTATTATTGATATCAACTAATACTAATAAGAGAAGGCAAATTCAGAGTGCTAATGTGAGGCAGTTACATTTGTGTTGCAACAATAATTGTCCACCTATCAACAAAGTCAAAGTGCCACACAAATAACAGACGGTTGTTTATTCAGAAGATAAGTGTTTGCTTTACAGTATGTACAGTAAATATGTCTCTCAGCATCTACGACTAGCGTGAATCTATTCTGTCCTTCCAACAATAAATAAAGTTGCTTTATGTGAAGTGTCAGCTCACTGGTATTTTGTCAAAGTGGTTGTTGTTTGAACTTTGAAAGGACTTTATTGATATTAATCTGAGTGAGGATGGTCATGTTTAATAAACCTTTCACAAGTTGTTCCCCCACATCCAGTGTGAGGTCGTCAGTAGATGGTCATCATCTCCATCCCACCTCATCACATCATGGCTTCACATCCTGGCAGAGAGAGAGAGAGAGAGTGCTCAGTCTGTAAGCAGTAACTCGCCCATCTGGACGACTAATCAACTCTCATTTCCACCAGGAAAATTGTTTGTTTGCAATCACGGTCATTTGTTTTTTTCTAACTGAAGCGTAAGGGCTCTCTCTCTCTGTGTGTGTGTGTGTGTGTGTGTGTGTGTGTGTGTTTGTGTGTGTGTGCGTCACCATCCCAGCAGTGTGAAAAGATACCAAGTAATAGATTCTAAAGTTTCCTGTTTTCTTATTTGGGTCAGGACTCATGTGGCTTGTTGGAACATCAACATGTGGACTTTGGAGCACTTGGACTTTGGAACTGTGACTTTTTGCATCTTTCATTATTCATACCTGCTAATGTCTTTTTGGACTTTTATCACACACACACACACACACACACACACACACACACACACACACACACACACACACACACACACACACACACACACACACACACACACACACACACACACACACACACACACACACACACACACACACACACACACACACACACCTTTCTTCCCACCGTCATAGCCATTTGTGGAAGGGGATTGTGATTAGCGCACTGCAAGTCAACACCTCTGTCCATGGTGCTGAAACAGGGCGCCATCAGACAGGGGCGTGGCATGTATACTGACGGCGAGACACAGCTGGCAGATGATTAGATTGCACAGGTGGTACGCGTTAAACTAATCATCTGTTGTCCTCAACAGTGAGCGGCCGGGTGCTGGAAGGGAAGGAAGTTGGGAGAGAGACTGGAAAGTCCAAAAACAAGCAGTTTGTGTGAGGGTGGTGTTGAAAAACATTAAAAAGTCTATTTTAAACTCCATGCGCTTGGTCACTTTGACGTGCAACTGTGGGACCGCAAGACAGCGACTTCTACACCATTATATGAGGAACACATAAAACCCACTTTTATTCTCTGACTTTTAAATGGTCTTGTGAGTCTTGTAGTCCTCTGTGTCGTTTATTGTGTTATTTGACTATATTGATGTCTTTTATTTTATTCCATTATTCATATTATTATTCCATTAAACTTTTATACCCAATCATGGCACCCACCTGTTCCCAATTAGCCTGTTCGCCTGTGGGATGTTCCAAATAAGTGCTTGATGAGCATTCCTCGACTTTATCACTCTTTTTTGCCACTTGTGCCATATTTTTTGAAACATGTTGCAGGCCTCACATTCCAAATGAGCTAATATTTGCAAAAAATAACAAAGTTTTCCACGCTGTCGTGCGGGTTCAAAGGACCACCAAGTAATGACATTGTTGGCGAGCAGGTTTAGACTTCTTTATTTCAAAGAATGCGTCTCTTGCCGGGTCGCTTTTCAGCCTTTCCGTCTGCTGCTCGCTCCTCCGCTCCAGCTTTTCAGCTTCGGGCGTCGTTGTCTCCCTTGCGCTCTCAGTCTCTTTCTCTCTGCATCAGCTTCCTTCTGGCTCCTTCTCGTCTCTCCGCCTCTCTTCCTCACGTCCACGGCTGCCGCCCTTTTGTACAGTTCAAGAGGATTATTTGATTGTGCCCGGCTGGGCGATCCACGCACCTGATACTGTTTGCGGCGTTAAACCCGGTGCGCCCCGCCTCGCTGCTCGCTCGCCGTCCACGCCTCCTCGCCACCATCTTGGAGCGGGCTCCGGTGTGCCCTGCCTCGCTGTAGGACTGCCGGCCCCGCCTCTCCACAATCTTGTCTTTGCAGTCTATACAATTGAATATAAGTTGAAAAGGATTTGTTGTATTCTCTTTTTATTTACCATTTACACAACGTGACAACTTCACTGCTTTTGGGCTTTGTAGTATAAACGCCCGCAGCTGCTAAAAACATTGTAAGATGATCCAGGCTGGAAGATCTCATTTATCGTCAGGTTAATTGACGTATTAAATATTGCCGCAGGCCAAACACAGAAATAAACATAAGGATTCAAAACTCTCCACAAAGGCAGAACTTTTCTTGAGCCTAGTGTTGGATTTGAAGTGATGACCTTCACAAAAGGCTTTAATGCAGTGGTGTGATTTTGAGACGGGAGGAATTGAGGAATTATTCAAAAGTGGATCAAACAGTTTGGATACCTGCTGGATACTACCTGCATTAGTGAGTTTTACATTTGTCACCTAGCAGGATAGTTGTCTGGTGAGAAGCAGAACACGTCAATGGGATAGTAGATGCCCTCTGGCCTGCATGGAACATCTGAGGAGCTGAAGTGCACACCCGGGGAAAGGAATGTCTGGATGAAACTGCTGTGACATGATTTCACATTTCTGGCAGGAAAAAGATGGTTGGACTTTCACGTGGCGAACTGTAGAAGATTCAGGACAGGTTTAGAGGAATAAATATTAGTCCGTTTGTTTTCCAGTCTGAAGTAGTTGCGTTAAAAGACAAGTCATTGACAGTCCAGACACAGAGAGGGCTGGAAAAGTGAGGACGAGGAAGAAAAACAAGTGCAGGGTCCTTAGAGGGTGAAGGAATCCTCCGGTCTCTCTTTAAACGTGTGGAGAATAACTAACACAATCTGTCAGGTGTGTCAGGTGAGTCCCCAATGTTCCTTGCAGCCTGATGGGGGGAGAAAACAATGGCAGAGGAGCCGTGATGAGGGTCCATTCCCAAGGGGAAGTGAGCCAGGAAGATGGCTGAGATGTGGAAGGTTGTGTGTGCAGAGATGGGGGGAGGGAGGCTAGAGGACAGGTGAATAAGGACAGGTGAACAAGGCTTCAAAGATGGGGGAGGGAGGCTAGAGGACAGGTGAACAAGGACAGGTGAACAAGGCTTCAAAGATGGGGGGGGGGGGGGGGGGGGGGGGGCTAGAGGACAGTGTGAACAAGGAGGGGAGACATTTAGTGGACTGCACTGGAAAGTGGGGATGGCAGGATTGGAAAAGTGAAAAAGTAATAATCCCAGAGGAAACAGAAGCCAGGGGAGAACTTGTTGTTTCCTATTTCGTATGAAAAACCTTCTGCCTACAGAAACTCTGTGTCTCTGTCCTGGACCCTGGTCACACAAACTCTGTGTTCTCTGTCCTGGACCGTGGTCACACAAAACTCTGTGTCTCTGTCCTGGACCCTGGTCACACAAACTCTGTGTCTCTGTCCTGGACCCTGGTCACACAAACTCTGTGTCTCTGTCCTGGACCCTGGTCACACAAACTCTGTGTCTCTGTCCTGGACCCTGGTCACACAAACTCTGTGTCTCTGTCCTGGACCCTGGTCACACAAACTCTGTCTCTGTCCTGGACCCTGGTCACACAAACTCTGTGTCTGTCCTGGACCCTGGTCACACAATCTCAGTGTCTCTGTCCTGGACCCTGGTCACACAAACTCTGTGTCTCTGTCCTGGACCCTGGTCACACAATCTCAGTGTCTCTGTCCTGGACCCTGGTCACACAAACTCTGTGTCTCTGTCCTGGACCCTGGTCACACAAACTCTGTGTCTGTCCTGGACCCTGGTCACACAAACTGTGTCTCTGTCCTGGACCCTGGTCACACACTTGGATAATAGCCACAAGAAGCAGACTGTGAAAGATTGCCTCATGGGAGAGAAAAAACACTGCAATGGATTCACATTTGTACTGGTGAGCTGAGCAGGAGAATGATGAAGAGAGCACACACACACACACACACACACACACACACACACACACACACACACACACACACACACACACACACACACACACACACACACACACACACACACACACACACACACACACACACACACACACACACACACACACACACACACACACACACAACTTTAGATGGGGAGTACAACAATATAGTCAATGATTTGACGACTGCTGATGAAGACATGCTGGAATGTAAAAGTAACAATAAATCACTTGCCAAAATTCTCTGTCAGACTCATCTCACCTGTTATCATCTCACCTGTTGTCATCTCACCTGTTATCATCTCACCTGTTATCATCTCACCTGTTGTCATCTCACCTGTTGTCATCTCACCTGTTATCATCTCACCTGTTGTCATCTCACCTGTTATCATCTCACCTGTTGTCATCTCACCTGTTATCATCTCACCTGTTATCATCTCACCTGTTATCATCTCACCTGTTGTCATCTCACCTGTTATCATCTCACCTGTTATCATCTCACTTGTTGTCATCTCACCTGTTAGTCATCTCACCTGTTATCATCTCACCTGTTGTCATCTCACCTGTTATCATCTCACCTGTTGTCATCTCACCTGTTGTCATCTCACCTGTTATCATCTCACCTGTTGTCATCTCACCTGTTATCATCTCACCTGTTATCATCTCACCTGTTGTCATCTCACCTGTTATCATCTCACCTGTTGTCATCTCACCTGTTGTCATCTCACCTGTTATCATCTCACCTGTTGTCATCTCACCTGTTATCATCTCACCTGTTATCATCTCACCTGTTGTCATCTCACCTGTTATCATCTCACCTGTTATCATCTCACCTGTTGTCATCTCACCTGTTATCATCTCACCTGTTGTCATCTCACCTGTTATCATCTCACCTGTTGTCATCTCACCTGTTATCATCTCACCTGTTATCATCTCACCTGTTGT
This sequence comes from Entelurus aequoreus, assembly GCF_033978785.1. NCBI lineage: Eukaryota > Metazoa > Chordata > Actinopteri > Syngnathiformes > Syngnathidae > Entelurus > Entelurus aequoreus. Next base: position 50,342,540 of record NC_084751.1, read on the forward strand.
CATCTCACCTGTTGTCATCTCACCTGTTATCATCTCACCTGTTATCATCTCACCTGATGTCATCTCACCTGTTATCATCTCACCTGTTATCATCTCACCTGTTGTCATCTCACCTGTTATCATCTCACCTGTTATCATCTCACCTGTTGTCATCTCACCTGTTGTCATCTCACCTGTTATCATCTCACCTGTTATCATCTCACCTGTTGTCATCTCACCTGTTATCATCTCACCTGTTATCATCTCACCTGTTGTCATCTCACCTGTTGTCATCTCACCTGTTATCATCTCACCTGTTGTCATCTCACCTGTTGTCATCTCACCTGTTGTCATCTCACCTGTTGTCATCTCACCTGTTATCATCTCACCTGTTGTCATCTCACCTGTTATCATCTCACCTGTTATCATCTCACCTGATGTCATCTCACCTGTTATCATCTCACCTGTTATCATCTCACCTGTTGTCATCTCACCTGTTATCATCTCACCTGTTGTCATCTCACCTGTTGTCATCTCACCTGTTATCATCTCACCTGTTGTCATCTCACCTGTTGTCATCTCACCTGTTATCATCTCACCTGTTATCATCTCACCTGTTGTCATCTCACCTGTTATCATCTCACCTGTTGTCATCTCACCTGTTATCATCTCACCTGTTATCATCTCACCTGTTGTCATCTCACCTGTTGTCATCTCACCTGTTATCATCTCACCTGTTGTCATCTCACCTGTTATCATCTCACCTGTTGTCATCTCACCTGTTGTCATCTCACCTGTTGTCATCTCACCTGTTATCATCTCACCTGTTGTCATCTCACCTGTTATCATCTCACCTGTTATCATCTCACCTGTTGTCATCTCACCTGTTGTCATCTCACCTGTTGTCATCTCACCTGTTATCATCTCACCTGTTGTCATCTCCCTGTATCATCACCTGTTAGTCATCTCACCTGTTATCATCTCACCTGTTGTCATCTCACCTGTTGTCATCTCACCTGTTGTCATCTCACCTGTTATCATCTCACCTGTTTTCATCTCACCTGTTATCATCTCACCTGTTGTCATCTCACCTGTTATCATCTCACCTGTTGTCATCTCACCTGTTGTCATCTCACCTGTTGTCATCTCACCTGTTATCATCTCACCTGTTATCATCTCACCTGTTGTCATCTCACCTGTTGTCATCTCACCTGTTGTCATCTCACCTGTTACCTGGACTGACAGGACTAGCAAAAGTCCTTCTGCAAGCATCAAATCCTCCAAAAAGCAGACATCATTTAGCCTCCCCAAGTCATGTCTTTGTGGGGGAATTAGTTTTGTGTTCCTTCAGGCAGCCGTTCTGTTCTTACTTACTTTGTGGAAAACAAATCGCCAAATCATTCGTCAACTCTGCACTCAGACTCTTGAACTCTAAAATTCTGCAGAGGGTTCAAAGTTTATTCAATCAATCAATGTTTATTTATATAGCCCTAAATCACCAGTGTCTCAAAGGGCTGCACTTGCCACAACCACATCCTGGGCTCAGATCCCACATCAGGGCAAGGAAAAACTCAACCCAATGGGATGACAATGAGGAACCTTGGAGGGGGCCGCAGATGTGGGGACCCCCCCCCCCCCCCCCCCTCCACATTTTCAATGTCTGGACTACAGGCAGGCCAGTCTAGTACCTGCACTCTTTGACTATGAAGCCACGCTGTTGTAACACCTGGCTTGGCATTGTCTTGCTGAAATAAGCAGGGGCGTCCATGATAATGTTGCTTGGAAACCAAAAAAACAACACACACATTACAATAACATTCTGGCGACCGAGTGGCCTTTTTTTTTTAAAAGTAAAAGCAAACTTTTTTTTTTACAGCGTATGATAAAAAAGATATACTAATCAAATGCAATTATGTAATACCATGAGGCAAATCCTCATACATTTATATTGATTAGTTATTCTCTGTACAAGCGGCCCCAAAGGCGTGTCAAACAGTTTTTTATTGAGGGCCACATCTCAATGATGGTGGCCCTCAATAAAAAAACAGTTTGACACGCCTTTGTTGGTCAATAAGGTCAACATTTGAACTGCTGCAGGTCTGAGAGAGACAAAACATCCAATTACAAGAACATGGAGAGTCTGGCTTATTGACATCATTTCAATAAATCAGTTACGTATTTAACAACTCTCACTTATCATAATAATCCCCTCAATTCCCCCCAAAATGGATGAAGTGGCTGGAATATAAAGACAATATAACATACATCCATAAACCTGGATACATGCAAAAGTGCAATATATTTATCTGTACAGTAATCTATTTATTTATATCTGCACCTTATTGCAACAACAACAGCTAATGCAACAACATTCCCTTCTTATCTGTACTGTAAAGTTCACATTTAAATGACAATAAAAAGGAAGTCTAAGTCTATTCTCATCTGCTTAGAGCTCCGTAATAGACTATTACTAAATGGTATTCCTGCCCTAGATAACACACACACACACACACACACACACACACACACACACACACACACACACACACACACACACACACACACACGCACGCACGCACGCACACACACACACACACACACACACACACACACACACACACACACACACACACACACACACACACACACACACACGCACGCACACACACACACACACACACACACAAAGGAATGGCATTAATTTCACGATAGGACCAAGATCATTGAAACAATTAACTCTAAGCTGACATGAGCTCATGTTGTGACTGGAGAGACAAAAGACTCAGTGCTATTATAAAGTCAGTCCGTAGAAATGTAATTGAATAAGAGTCACCAGCTGTGATGAATACTAAGTCATTTGTAATGCGTGTGTTATAATTTGTGTCTTTTATTGTCTGTGTAAATATCCCATAGAGCTTTTTGGAATACTGCCTGCACATACTGTGATAATGTTGATGACAACCACTTATAACACATTCAAACATGTCAACAACCAAATGACATTAGCAAACATTATAGTCCACTAGACAATGGATGGATGTGTTCCAAAAACCACACCTTTGATTCTAGAGCATTGAGCTGGCCTTAAGCAGAACTAGTTGAGTTTCGTGTGAGGCAAACACTGTAAGAGTCCAAGGAACTAAAGTGGGACTAAAGTGTCCTGAATGATGTCTGACAGCACTGTGAGGTTCTTAGTTTGGCCGATTGTGCCCTCTAGTGGTCTAAGTAAGAACTGTCCTAGAAGGTGCTTGGTGGACAGGCAAGATCTTTGTGCAGATTATTGGGATGGAGAAGCGACTATAATGAACATTTTTATAGCATAATAATAAATAGCATCATCCCACTGACGACCACCACCAACATTGTTCATCTATTGTCAGTCACAAATCATCATTGGTGGTCTTTTCAACGGACAAATAATACTTCCACCCGTGTCCAGTAAACTACTGTAATACTCCCACCTGTGTGGGGTAAACTACTGTAATACTTCCACCCGTATCCAGTAAACTACTGTAATACTTCCACCTGTGTCCAGTAAACTACTGTAATACTTCCACCTGTGTCCAGTAAACTACTGTAATACTTCCATCTGTGTCCAGTAAACTACTGTAATACTTCCACCTGTGTTGAGTAAACTACTGTAATACTTCCACCTGTGTCCAGTAAACTACTGTAATACTTCCACCTGTGTCCAGTAAACTACTGTAATACTTCCATCTGTGTCCAGTAAACTACTGTAATACTTCCATCTGTGTCCAGTAAACTACTGTAATACTTCCACCTGTGTTGAGTAAACTACTGTAATACTTCCACCTGTGTCCAGTAAACTACTGTAATACTTCCACCTGTGTTGAGTAAACTACTGTAATACTTCCACCTGTGACGAGTAAACTACTGTAATACTTCCACCTGTGACGAGTAAACTACTGTAATACTTCCACCCGTGTCCAGTAAACTACTGTAATACTTCCATCTGTGTCCAGTAAACTACTGTAATACTTCCACCCGTGTCCAGTAAACTACTGTAATACTTCCACCCGTGTCCAGTAAACTACTGTAATACTTCCACCTGTGACGAGTAAACTACTGTAATACTTCCACCCGTGTCCAGTAAACTACTGTAATACTTCCACCTGTGTCCAGTAAACTACTGTAATACTTCCACCCGTGTCCAGTAAACTACTGTAATACTTCCACCTGTGTCCAGTAAACTACTGTAATACTTCCACCTGTGTCGAGTAAACTACTGTAATACTTCCACCTGTGTCCAGTAAACTACTGTAATACTTCCACCTGTGTCCAGTAAACTACTGTAATACTTCCACCTGTGTCCAGCAAACTACTGTAATACTTCCACCTGTGTCCAGTAAACTACTGTAATACTTCCACCTGTGTCCAGTAAACTACTGTAATACTTCCACCCGTGTCCAGTAAACTACTGTAATACTTCCACCTGTGTTGAGTATTGTGAGCAGTTGTTGTGCAAAAGGTGTACATTGATTGTGTTTTGCAGACATTGAGAGTGGGAGCCATTAAAATGACATCACTGCCACATGGCAGCAGTGCAATTAAAGATCAATGGTCCAGATCATAAATCAATGGTCCAGATCATAAATCAATGATCCAGATCATCCAAACTATTGTCAGTGAACTTTATGCCTGCATTCCATCTGAGTAGCTTCACTGATAATGAACTTTCAATGTGACTAAATAACAAGCAGCAACTATAAAATAGTCTGCTTTATTTGTTTTGTACATGGCTCATAAACACAATGAGGTCATACATGCTTCTCACCACAGGGGGGCGCCAGTTGCCTTTACAGACAGCAGCTTAACTCGCGTGTTACCCTGCAGGAGTAATCACATGTTAAATGTGATTATTCCTGTTAAGTGTTACCCTGCAGGAGTAATCACATGTTAAATGACATCATTCACACTTTAGTCAACATCAAACTATGTTTTTTTTTATTGAGAAGTAGTCTTAACAAACCTTCTGGCCTGAATAACACCTCATGACACTTATTTCATTGTCATATATGCAATTTATCTTGGTTCACTGCTTCTAAAACCTTTTCACCTAACACTTGGCTCTCAAAGTACCACCATTGAAATGTAGTAGTGTAGTAGACCCAAGTATTCATTAAGTACCACCATTGAAATGTAGTAGTGTAGTAGACCTAAGTATTCATTAACCACAAATACCCTCGGTTATTTTTGTTCCGATGTTCCCGCTTCTGAACAAAGAACATCTTATAGGACCGTCCTATGGTCCAACAATACAATACGACCACAACTCTTCATGTCCCCAGGACAAGTGAACGCCTCATCAGTCATCGCTTCTGAATTGTGGCGTGTTACAGAAAGTAGACAATTAGACGCTTTATCACAACTAACTGTGCACAAAGTCTCTTTTTTAATAGCTGCCAGATTTATTTAGCGGAGTTATGTTTAAGTCTTAGTGGTACCAGGCTAATAAAAGCTCAGTATATTATAAAGTACATTATTTCTTCTTTTTAGTTCAGAATTGTTTTATTAGCATCATTCTCTCCTCTCGTACGTCATTTTGCCATGTGGCCTGATTGTTTGTGTGTGTGGGTTGTTGCTATGGCGATCGCTGTGATGGTGTTGTTGTTCCATAACGTTTGCTAATGCAAGATATCGGGCTTGGAGGACTAGAGTCTGGATCAGTGGTGAGACAGATTTGTTACGCGTGTGCTGTGTTGATATTGTCCAGGTTATTAATAAGAACATTTCACAATAATGTTATGGTGGCCAAAATGATCTCGGTTATCATTATTATCACGATATTGTTGAATAAAGTATGCTCATATGTATTGTACACATTATTTTAACCAACTTTAAAAATATATAACAAAAGAGACACAATTTATTTGAATGTATACAAGCTTAGATTGGGGTATGCTAATGGGGAAATATGTTTATGTGTTTCATATTTATGTTAGCACTTAGGCTAGCAAGTAGTGCGCTAGCTTGCGAATCCAGGAAATATCACTGGTCTTAGACTACATTGATTTATTTCATTATAAAAGCATTTTGATTTCTATTTTGTTGCTTCGATTTATCATTTAATCAGTGTAACTACTACAAATCTGGACCGCATGGACAGCCTAAAACTTGAAATACGCGGACATAGTTTCCAATACTTCTTCTTCATCGTATGGGCAGCTGTTTTCCGGCACCCGGACCTGAGGCCGAGGGTTTCCAATACTAATAGGTCCTTTTCCACAGCAGGATTTTTTCCAAGAACTTTCAGACTTAGCCGGTTAAATAAAGTTCCACCAAAAACTACCCTGGTAGATGTAGTTCTTCAGGAACTTTTCAGAGTTCCTCCTAGCTAAATTGGACTTTTTGAAGCTCCCTGGAACTTTTTCAGGGTCGGCCTGTGCTGTGGAACGCTGATTGGTCGAACACAGTTGGGGGTCTTTCCTGAAACTTATTAGATAAACAAACAACCGCCTTTGCGTAGTATGCGAGGACAACTGTTTATTTCTTATTTCTTGTGTATTTCTAGAGAGGAGAGACGAACAAAAGGAACTAATTTGCAGTGTTTTTACTCAGCCATAGTCTTTAAACAATTTAATGTTGTTTGTTGTTTTTACAAACTTCATTTTAGTGCGCGAAGCTACGAGAAGTGGACAATCTCTTTTAAACGGAGGAGTATGAAGCTGGACGCGAAACAACGACCTCTGTGCTTACGACTGACTTGGTTGGATAAATGTGAACTAAAGGAGGCAGTACACGGGTTGAACGAAGGTAAATAACATTAAGTATTTAACTATTTACTTTATTACATGTCGTAAAAGTAATCAGTGACATTCCATATGTGCAGTTATTAGCCTCAACCCCAGTCAATAGAACGCTAAGGCTAACACGCTAACGCCAAAGCGATGTGTTTGTGTTTTCGGCATTAAATAAACACTGACATTTATTATTTAGATATTGTTATTTACAGATTAACGCTGACATTTATTATTTAGATATTGTTATTTACAGATTAACGCTGACATTTATTATTGATATATTGTTATTTACAGCTGAAATGGACCACAGACCCTCATCATTTCACCATTTACGACTTTCTAACAGTTTCTATGAACAAGTCGGCACACTTTATTTTTCAAATCATATTGTTATACATATTTTTGCTTTGTATTTCATTGACTTAATTTTTCGTAAAAGAACTGTGACCTAATAATGTCCATTTATTTACAATGTATCAGTGTGGAAATATCGTAAAGCACTCCTCCATACATCGTCAGCCTAATTTGTATAAACTACCTGAACTGCGAGATGCGGTACAAACACAAACCACACACTTCTGTAGGAACCTATAAATCCAGAAACTACAGGTACCCAGAACCCTTTTGGTTGAAAAGGGCCTATTACGGTCTGTTTTATCCAATTAATCAAACAAACTGATGGACAGATTACTAAAATAATTGGTGTGTGCAGCCCCACACAGATCTGTGAGTTTATCAAAGTGCGATTACCAATCAAGATTTGACGATAATTGTAATTTTTAAACAGTAATACTAACCGTTGGGAGTTTCACAACAATGTATCAGTAATACCGGTAATTGCTATATCCCTACATACCACAACAATAATGACAAACATGTCTGATTTTTAATATTTTATGATCTCAAAAATACATGAATCTTTGTGTGCTTACCACAAATATGTTACACAGCTGCAAATGAACATTGTAGACCATCAGATGTCATAGCTAGAAAGAAGAGATAATAAAGTCTAGGATGGAATATGAGTATACTGATGGTGATCTCTGGAGAATACTCAGAAATGACACAAAGCCCCGTTTTTATAACGACCTATTAATAATATTCATTGTCCAGGTGAATTCCTCTCTCTTTCAATCCTGAGGGTGTTAGCAGACAATTACGCCTTAAGTGACGGACAGTGTGATCGAGCGTTAGGGATTGTAAAGTGGATGAAAGAATTGGGATTGGGAAGGCACAAATAGAAAAATTCACCCCTTTGGGCATGAGGACATTAATAACGACGGATACCACTCTTAATATAATAAAGTCTACTTGGACGTGAGTGCACTCATCAGAATACAGTTGACCCATAAAATGAACAAGAGTAGTATTAATATACATATTTTATCCACACACATATGTAGGAGTTATGTACTTAACAAAGAACGGTGAAATAACTGAAAACATGTTTTATATTCTAGTTTCTTCAAAATAGCCACCCTTTGCTCTGATTACTTTTTCGCACACTCTTGGCATTCTCTCCATGAGCTTCAAGAGGTAGTCACCTGAAATGGTTTTCACTTCACAGGTGTGCTTAAAGCTCACGGAGAGAATGCCAAGAGTGTGCAAAGCAGTAATCAGAGCAATGGGCGGCTATTTTGAAGAAACTGGAACATAAAACATGTTTTCAGTTATTTTTTTGTTAAGTACATAACTCCACATGTGTTCATTCATAGTTTTGATGTGACAATCTACAATGTAAATAGTCATGGAAATAAAGAAAACACATTGAATGAGGAGGTGTGTCCAAACTTTTGGCCTCTACTGTATATACATATCTATTTTGTGTATATATATATATATATATATATATATATATATATATATATATATATATATATATATATATGTCTTAATTAGATTATCCAAAAAATAGTGCTCGATACCGTGGTAGAGCGTAATATGTATGTGTGGGAAAAAATCACAAGACTATTTCATCTCCACAGGCCTGTTTCATGAGGGGTTTCCTCAATCCTCAATCTCCTGAGGATTGAGGAAAGTAGTATATATATATATATATATATATATATATATATATATATATATATATATATATATATATATATATATATATATATATATATATATATATATATATATATATATATATATATATATGTGTGTGTGGGAAAAAATCACAAGACTATTTCATCTCTACAGGCCTGTTTCATGAGGGGTTTCCTCAATCCTCAATCTCCTGAGGGTTGAGGAAACCCCTCATGAAACAGGCCTGTAGAGATGAAATAGTCTTGTGATTTTTTCCCACACATACATATATATACATATATATATATAGATATATATATATGTGTGTGTGTATGTATATGTATATACTGTACACACAAACACACATTATAATGTCTTAGAATTGTTAGAATAATTATGTGTAAGTTATCACACAACTCTTATGCTTAAAGGCCGTTGCTATAGTTATTATCAATTGTGCTGAAGTTGTACTTTTGCAATCTTGTCATTGAGAGTCCTCTCTTATCAGTGTTTGTGTCCAGAACATCGAGTGCCGTGACGCAGACAAAGCAGAGACGGGGCGATATCACGAGTGTCAGCACATTTTCATTTCTGAATAATCATATATTGTGTCTAACTGGGGCTGCTGAAATGACCCCCCTTCCTTCAGAAGCAGCCTCAGTGATGTAACCAGGGACCTCCCAAATAAATAGAGGAGCATGTGGGCTGTGCCTTAGAGCGTAGTCTGGATCTGTAACTAAGAGTACAGCTCAATACGTCTCTCCTCATTGAGCTAAATTGAACTCTGTCTCTGCATGATTCCTTGCTTCTTGTCTGTTTAATAGATGTCATCAGTGTTTGAACCTGACACAGTTGTGCATTTTTTTTTTACTTATATAGGGACTTTTGTCAAGGCAAGAACCAATTATTCATGTTTACATTCATTCTTCTGGGGAACTCTGCTTCACTATAAGAACTTTTTGGTTGGCGAACCACGATGAAGAACCAATTAAGTTCATAAAGTATTATTAATGGAACATATTAACAGAAGGTGTGTAATCCAAAGAGGTTCCTTAGGTCTTCAAAAATGATGTGATTGTTGTTGTTCTTATAGCCAGACCTGTTTTTATTTAGAATAACAAAAATGGCAGAAGGAGTATAAGTTTACCCCGACAAGAGTTAATTTTACTTCAACTTATGACATTGTTGATGACAAACAATCTTACATTTTTGGTGTCAACGTGGAAGCTAGTTAATTTGTGTGAGCTGTTATTGCTGTAAATAGTGAATATTATGCAATGTTGTCTTTATGACTTTGTGTGCTATTTATCCTCCAAATGAATCATCGACAAGCTTGCATCATAAAATCTGCTCGGAACACACCGGGCCTGATAAACATATGTTGCGTCATCGGATTATTCATGAATGCATCTTGAAACACTTCACATTTGCATATGCAATAAGTACTGTAATATGCTACGCTAGGACACTGTTAGCTTAGTCAATTATTAGGTAAGATATGTCTTGCCCGTTTGTTTTCAAACAAACTCAAAGTGATTAGTTTTGACTTTTCAAATGCCAAACACGCAGTTGGAAGGGAATTCATATGGCCCCGTTTGTCTCGCTTTACCTGACACATGAAACGGGACAAATTAGCACTATCCACTTTAGATGAGGGTTAGAATAATTGTTTGTAAGTTATCACAAAAAACGTTGTGATGAAATGAGTTGCAGGCAAAAGGACGGGGGCTGTCTTTGAGGCCTACCAAGAGGAAGAAGGCTCGTAAAACTCCACTGGGACTTCAAAGCGGACAGATGGCAGGATCTGACCAATTTCCGGACAAACTCTTTTTGAAGTATTTTACGAACCCTTTTTGAACTATTTTATGGAACTTTCTTTGAACTATTTTATGGAACTCATTTTGAACTATTCCACGACCTCTTCTTTTGAACTGTTCGGTAACCAAAGGCAACGCTGTTTACGACCCACTTCCCTCTGGAAGCAGCTGTGGTCAGGTGGGGGGAGAAAGTAAGATAGAGAAGGAGTGCAATCTTTTGGCAGAGCGTGGTTGAAGACTGTACAGAGAGTACAGTCGCCATGTTTCTCCTCAATATTGAGTCCAAATGTAATTCTGTCTCTGTTTGATTCTTTGCCTCTTGTCTTGTTTAATAGATGTCATCAGTGTTTGAACGTGACAATGAGTGTTGAATATCTTTGTGTGTTTTGTGATGATACCAACTTTTACCAAAGCATCAGTTGCTTTGTGAAGTGTCACTTTCCATTATTTTCAGCAGACTGCATTCCGAAAGGATTAACCCCCCCCCCCCCCCCCCCACCTTCGAGATCCATCCAGGAATGGGTCAATATGAATCCCTTCCCTACTGTAAATATAAAGAAGCTTAATCACTGAACTATTGAGCTGATCAAACCCACAAGACGATCAATGCTGCTATTGACAAAACCAGAATAAGAAGCAGAGTTAACAAATCTTCCTCCTGGAATAAGCGTCTGCCAGTGGGAAGAGGAGCGTTTAACGAACACGGATCAGTGTCCACGAGCAATTAACATTTTCCCACAGAGACACAGAAGGCCTTCAAAAGGAAAGCTCAAAGGCCCACATAAGGAGGGCTCACCTGGGACCGAGCACAATGGACTCAAAGTTCACACTTGCCTCACATGGCAGGAAATGTGCCGACGAGGGGAGAGGAAGAGAGGAGGGGAGATGAAACAAAATGTGGGAAGGGGGACACGCCAAAGTTACACCGAGAGAGGAGAAAACCTGCACAGATGGCAGTCATGACAAGATGAGTGGTCCGTGGAGCTGGCAGACTTGGAGAGGAATAAAGGGCCTATGTGTGTGTGTGTGTGTGTGTGTGTGTGTGTGTGTGTGTGTGTGTGTGTGTGTGTGTGTGTGTGTGTGTGTGTGTGTGTGTGTGTGTGTGTGCGTGTGTGTGTGCTTTGAGTTGTCCTTCATTATCTTCTCTCTTCGGATTTTACTAGGAAATTGATATGCATCTCTAGTATCAAATTGCCAACAAATATCATGTACCGTATATTTGGAGCATAGGGCACACCAGATTATAGGGCGCATTAAAGGAGTCATATTATTGCCTCCATGGAAATGCCCCCCTCTACCTCAAAGAACTACTCACGCCCAAATCCTCCAGACCACACCTCCGCTCCGGACAGGCTAACCTCCTCCAACCTCCGAGGACAAAGCTACGAACAATGGGAGACCGGGCTTTCTGCTCCGCCGCTCCCAGTCTGTGGAACGCTCTCCCTGACCACCTGAGGGCACCACAGACTGTGGATGCTTTTTAAAAAAGGCTTAACCCTTGTGTGGTGTTCATATTGTTGTTACTCAGCCAGTGTTTGTGGGTCTGATGGACCCGTTTCATTTTGTGGCTTTTAATGCCTCACAATCAAACACTTTTATGTTAAAATACTGAACAGATGTTTACATTATCCCAAAAACATCTGTAATGAAGTGCTTGGAGAGGCTGGTAAAGGAATATATTGTCTCCAGACTTCCCCCCACATTCGACCCATACCAGTTTGCTTATCGCCCTAACCCATACCTGCCAACCTTGAGACCTCCAATATCGGGAGGTGGGGGGTAGGGGGTGGGGGTGGGGTTTGGTCGGGTGTGGGGGCGGGGTGTGTGTGGTTGGGGGTGGGGGACGTGGTTGGGGGCGTGGTTATTTACAGCTAGAATTCACCAACTTGAGTATTTCATATATATATATATATATATATATATATATATATATATATATATATATATCAATCAATCAATCAATGTTTATTTATATAGCCCTAAATCACAAGTGTCTCAAAGGGCTGATATATATATATATATATATATATATATATATATATATATATATATATATATATATATATATATATATATATATATATATATATATATATATGTATGAAATACTTGACTTTCAGTGAATTCTAGCTATATGTATATATATATATATATATATATATATATATATATATATATATATATATATATATATATATATATATATATATATATATATATATATATATATATATGTATGAAATACTTGACATTCAGTGAATTCTAGCTATATATATATATAACTAAACTACTAACGATTAATTTGATAATCGATTAATCTGTCGATTATTACTTCGGTTAATCTATTAATAATCCGATAAACGAGACAAACTACATTTCTATCCTATCCAGTATTTTATTGAAAAAAAAACAGCATACTGGCACCATACTTATTTTGATTAGTGTTTCTCAGCTGTTTGTACATGTTGCAGTTTATAAATAAAGGTTTATTAAAAAAAAAAAAAAAAAAAAAACCTCTGCGCACGCGCATAGCATAGATCCAACGAATCGATGACTAAATTAATCGGCAACTATTTTAATAATCGATTGTAATCGATTTTAATCGATTTAAATCGATTTAATCGATTAGTTGTTGCAGCCCTAATATATATATATATATATATATATATATATATATATATATATATATATATATATATATATATATATATATATATATATATATATATATATATATTTTATTTACATAAAAGAAATACTTGAATTTCAGTGTTCCGGTGGCTATCCATTAGATGGCAGTATTGTCCTGTTTAACTTCTCCGTTCATGATGAGTATATCATTTCGGCCACCGTGTTCAATGGAGAAGTCTGTTCTACATATTTACAGGCAGCATACACCTTCCCCTTCCAACTGTCCTGGATGAACTGAAATTCTTGCTTCCATTCGTTTGAATTCGTTAGGCAAGCTGTTTATATTGTGGGAAAGCGGACGTGAGAACAGGCTGTCCCCACTCAGTCTCAGGTCCGCATTGAACTGGAGGGGGCGTGGCCTCCAGCTCCGGCTGAATACCGGGAGTTTGTCGGGAGAAAATCTCTGCCGGGAGGTTGTCGGGAGAGGCGCTGAATACCGGGATTCTCCCGCTAAAAACGGGAGGGTTGGCAAGTATGCCCTAACCGCTCCACAGAGGACGCCATCTCCTCTGCACTCCACCTGAGCTTAGAACACCTGGAAGGAAAGAACACACACGTGCGGATGTTGTTCCTGGACTTCAGCTCAGCATTCAACACCATCATCCCGCAGCACTTGGTGAGCAAACCTTGGATTCATTACCCCCCTTTGCAACTGGCTGCTTGACTTCCTCACAGACAGACCCCAACCTGGGAGAGTGGGCGACAACACCTGCAGTGCCATCTCCCTGAGCACCGGCTCCTGGTGTCCTGAGTCCACGTTGATGACCCATGACTGCTGCGCCAGGTCCACTACTAACTACATGGTGACGTACACGACAGTAGTGGGCCTCATCCGTGACAACAACCACATGGACTACAGGGAGGAGGTGAAACATCTGGTTGACTGGTGCAGAACCAACAACCTGGTCCTGAACGTCGACAAGACCAAGGAGATCATCGTCGACTTCAATTTTTACTTCTTTGGCATGTATTCATTTTAGCTTTCTATATCCAGGGTAAGGCAATCAACTATCACTTACCTGACCTGGCAACGAGGCAGCATTTACATGACAGACATGTTGAAGTGTGATAATAATCTCTCATTGTCTCAATTAACAACACAAATTGTTAATTTGTGTTGACATACGTAAGTCTGACATACGTATTGGTATGTCAGACTTAGCCTTGTCTTGGTTTAACTCTTATCTTACTGACAGGATGCAGTGCGTCTCCCATAACAATGTGACCTCGGACTTTGTCAAGGTAACGTGCGTAGTTACCCAGGGTTCGGTTCTTGGCCCTGCACTCTTTAGTATTTACATGCTGCCGCTGGGTGACATCATACGCAAGTACGGTGTTAGCTTTCACTGTTATGCTGATGACACTCAACTCTACATGCCCCTAAAGCTGACCAACACGCCGGACTGTAGTCAGCTGGAGGCGTGTCTTAATGAAATTAAACAATGGATGTCCGCTAACTTTTTGCAACTCAACGCTAAGAAAACGGAAATGCTGATTATCGGTCCTGCTCAACACCGACATCTATTTGAAAATACCACCTTAACATTTGACAACCAAACAATTAAACAAGGAGACTCGGTAAAGAATCTGGGTATTATCTTCCACCCAACTCTCTCGTTTGAGTCACACATTAAGAGTGTTACTAAAACGGCCTTCTTTCATCTCCGTAATATCGCTAAAATTCGTTCCATCTTGTCCACTAGCGACGCTGAGATCATTATCCATGCGTTCGTTACGTCTCGTCTCGATTACTGTAACGTATTATTTTCGGGCCTCCCTATGTCTAGCATTAAAAGATTACAGTTGGTACAAAATGCGGCTGCAAGGCTTTTGACAAAAACAAGAAAGTTTGATCATATTACGCCTATACTGTATATACCTTTATATACATATATACATATATATATACCTATACTGGCTCACCTGCACTGGCTTCCTGTGCACTTAAGATGCGACTTTAAGGTTTTACTACTTACGTATAAAATACTACACGGTTTAGCTCCAGCCTATCTTGCCGATTGTATTGTACCATATGTCCCGACAAGAAATCTGCGTTCAAAGAACTCCGGCTTATTAGTGATTCCCAGAGCCAAAAAAAAGTCTGCGGGCTATAGAGCGTTTTCTATTCGGGCTCCAGTACTCTGGAATGCCCTCCCGGTAACAGTTAGAGATGCTACCTCAGTAGAAGCATTTAAGTCCCATCTTAAAACTCATTTGTATAATCTAGCCTTTAAATAGACCCCCCTTTTTTAGACCAGTTGATCTGCCGTTTCTTTTCTTATCTCCTCTTCTCCCCTGTCCCTTGCGAGGGGGAGTTGCATAGGTCCGGTGGCCATGGATGAAGTGCTGGCTGTCCAGAGCCGGGACCCCGGGTGGACCACTAGCCTGTGCATCGGTTGGGGACATCTCTGCGCTGCTGACCCGTCTCCGCTCGGGATGGTTTCCTGTTGGCCCCGCTGTGGACTGGACTCCCGCTGATGTGTTGGATCCACTGTGGACTGGACTTTCACAATGTTATGTCAGACCCACTCGACATCCATTGCTTTCGGTCTCCCCTAGAGGGGGGGGGGTTACCCACATATGCGGTCCTCTCCAAGGTTTCTCATAGTCATTCACCGACGTCCCACTGGGGTGAGTTTTTCCTTGCCCGTATGTGGGCTCTGTACCGAGGATGTCGTTGTGGCTTGTACAGCCCTTTGAGACACTTGTGATTTAGGGCTATATAAATAAACATTGATTGATTGATTGATTGAAATGAGCTCTGAACAACAGTTGACAAGAGCTCCTAACATGCAGCGACAAATGTGGCGGAACATAAACGAATGATCAATCAATCAATGTTTACTTATTTAGCCCTAAATCACGAGTGTCTCAAAGGGCTGCAAAATGATGAACATTTTTCAAGCGTGTAATAATCATCAAGAATGTCTGCAGCTTGTCGACAACAACAAGGAAGCCTTTGGTGGTGTTTCTTTCTGTAATCATAATCATTTATTAGGATTATTAGTTATAAATAATTCAAAGATGCTGCAAATTCTGGCATTTTAGGCCACAACAATCATAAAAAAGCCAATAAAAATAATGTTGGCCTTTCAAGCCCCTCTTAAGTTCATTTTAAAAAGGTGTAAGATAAGAGTTAAGTGTTAAGGGAAATGTACTGTACCTGTATGTATTTTTAGATACGTGTCCAAATATACAGAAACCTTTTGTTTACCTTGAAAAAAGTGCAATAATTGAATGTGCTTAAAGTGTCTTGGCAAGCATCCACAATAAATCTCCAGAGAAAATAAATCATAATAATAATCCAAAAGAACCTGTAGAGGATATTGTAAAATACATCCGTTGCCTTGCTTAATCCATCACACCCTTGACTTGATCACTCTCCCGGGTGTTGTTGAGTCGGACTGTCTGCTGCGTGGTACTAACAGAGCATTCAATTGATTGCACGCAGGCGACCTGCTGATCAATAATAGATGAGGTTGCTTCAGCGTTTCTGTTCTTGGCTGCTCTGCTTTGTGCCGTCACCAGCCAGTCCAAGTCACTTAAGGATGACACGCGCTTACATCATACGCCGCCATTGTGGCTCAGACGCTCAATTGTTGCCTTTCACATTTTAGTACTGGATTGAAATACTTTCACACGCCTGATTATCATGTCACAGGTCAGACAAAATAGTTATAATAGTTATTTTTAAGCAGACTAGCAGAAAACTGACTTAACTACATTTCATGGATGATTACACAGCTAGTTACATTTAATGGAGAGTAACTTGTAGCTTAGCTACATTTAATGGAGAGTAACTTGTAGCTTAGTTACATTTAATGGAGAGTAACTTGTAGCTTAGCTACATTTAATGGAGAGTAACTTGTAGCTCAGCTACATTTAATGGAGAGTAACTTGTAGCTCAGCTACATTTAATGGAGAGTAACTTGTAGCTTAGCTACATTTAATGGAGAGTAACTTGTAGCTTAGCTACATTTAATGGAGAGTATCTTGTAGCTTAGTTACATTTAATGGAGAGTAACTTGTAGCTTAGCTACATTTAATAGAGAGTAACTTGTAGCTTAGCTACATTGAATGAGAGTAACTTGTAGCTTAGCTACATTGAATGGAGAGTAACTTGTAGCTTAGCTACATTTAATAGAGAGTAACTTTTAGCTTAGCTACATTTAATAGAGAGTAACTTGTAGCTTAGCTACATGTTCAGTGGTGATAGTGTGTTTCAAAGATGATAAAGTGCACAAGTGACTGATTTTGGTGTTTTTATTCAAACTGTCTAGCTTGCTTTCAAGCCTTTATATGTCTTTAAATGTTGTTAAATGTTCCACATTGACCTGTGAACACACCCGCCGAGTGTCTGGCATACCACGTCGCACTTTAAAGTCTGTCTGGCTTGTCACGCCGGCTAATAAAGCTGCGCTACAATCTCTGCCTGCGTGACTCTGTCCTTGATTTTGCCGCCATCACTCGCGTGTCGTCAGCACATCCATCTGACAAGGACGCTGGCGCTCACACGCACTCGGTCACTTTCCGTCATGCAGACTCACCCCCCGGCATGTCGGGTCCTGAAGCCCATTAGTGCTTGCAGTGCGAGCCTGACGAACATGTTGCCAAACAACAAGGAGAGGAGAGACCTTTCTAGATCAGATCTGACGACGAGAGCAGAGGAGAGGGACGAGAAGGGAATATAACGGACATGAGTCAATATGTCCTCAAGATGAAGGGATGGTTATGACAAATAATGCATGCAGGAACATTTATTCATGCTGCATGGAGATAGCGTTACTTATTAGTTGTGATTATATTCTGCAGCTATTTGCCTCCAGCTGCTATCACAGATGTTGAAGAGTGTTTATTCTCTTCATGCACTGCAAAAAGTCAGTGTTCAAAAACAAGAAAAAAACAGACAAAAATGAGGGGTATTTTATTTGAACTAAGCAAAATGATCTGCCAAAGGACAAGAAAATGTGGCTTGTCAAGACTTTCCAAAACAAGTAAAATGAGCTAACCTCAATGAACCCCAAAATAGCTTAAAGGCCTACTGAAAAGATTTTTGTTTATTTAAACGGGAATAGCAGATCCATTCTATGTGTCATACTTGATCATTTGGCGATATTGCCATATTTTTGCTGAAAGGATTTAGTAGAGAAAATCGACAATAAAGTTCGCAACTTTTGCTCGCTGATAAAAAAAAGCCTTGCCTGTAGCGGAAGTAGCGTGACGTCACAGGAGCTAGTATTCCTCACAATTCCCCGTTGTTTACAATGGAGTGAGAGAGATTCGGACCGAGAAAGTGATGATTACCCCATTAATTTGAGCGAGGATGAAAGATTCGTGGATGAGGAACGTTACAGTGAAGGACTTGAGAGGCAGTGATGGACGTATCTTTTTTCGCTCTGACCGTAACTTAGGTACAAGCTGGCTCATTGGATTCCACACTCTCTCCTTTTTCTATTGTGGATCACGGATTTGTATTTGAAACCACCTGGGATACTATATCCTCTTGAAAATGAGAGTCCAGAACGCGAAATGGACATTCAGTGCCTTTTATCTCCACGACAATACATCGGCGAAATGCTTTAGCTACCAGCTAACGTGATAGCATCGTGCTTTAACTGCATATAGAAACAAAAAAATAAAGCCCTGACTGGAAGGATAGATAGAAAATCAACAATACTATTAAACCGTGGACATGTAAATACACGGTTAATGCTTTCCAGGCTGGCGAAGGTTAACAATGCTGTGCTAACGACGCCATTGAAGCTAACTTAGCAACTTAGCAACTTAGCAACGGGACCTCACAGAGCTATGCTAAAAACATTAGCTCTCCACCTACGCCAGCCAGCCCTCATCTACTCATCAACACCCGTGCTCACCTGCGTTCCAGCGATCGGCAGAAGGACGAAGGACTTCACCCGATGCGTTTGGCGGCCCAGAGACGTAGGAAGTCAAGGTGAGGTCGGCGGCTAGCGCGGCTAGCGCTCCAACAAAGTCCTCCTGGTTGTGTTGCTGTAGTCCGCTGCTAATACACCGATCCCACCTACAACTGTCTTCTTTGCAGCCTTCATTGTTCATTAAACAAATTCCAAAAGATGTCCAGAATACTGTGGAATTATGAAATGAAAACAGAGCTTTTTGTATAGGATTCTACGGGTACCATAACTTCCGTTACTCTGACTTCGTAACGCGCATACGTCATCATACCGCGACGTTTCAGCCGGATATTTCCCGGGAAGTTTTAAATGTCACTTTATACGTTAACCCGGCCGTATTGGCATGTGTTGCAATGTTAAGATTTCATCATTGATATATAAACTGTCAGACTGCGTGGTCGGTAGTAGTAGGTTTCAGTAGGCCTTTAAAATAAGTATATTCTCACTAATAACAAGTGCACTTTTCTTGGTAGAAAAAAAAAGAAGATATTTTTGCTCAATATGTTGAAAAATATTCTTAAATGAAGTAAATGCTAGTGCCATTATCTTGACATAATGATATGCACTCGGCATTACATTTCTTGAAACCAGCAAACTTATACTAAAAACTAGTTTATTGTTCTCAATGGAAAGACAACAAGGCAACATCTTGTTACTCTCGGGGTCTCCTAGCCGCTCAGGCAAATCATATTGTCTAAAAATGCATTTTTCCATGGATAACATGACATCATCGCGCCAAGTGCGTGCTCTTTCAGTCAATTAGTGCGCAAGATATATATATATATATATATATATATATATATATATATATATATATATATATATATATATATATATATATATATATATATATATATATATATATATATATATATATACTTCACTGTGTAGGATGGGAAGCGACATGAAGGTGTTCTGTTCCTTTGATGTATTGTAACCTACAAAGCGGAGAGAAAGCAGGACCTGCCCAAGCTCCAGGCACCTCTTCTTTGAACTGTTTTACGACCTTTTCTTTGAACTGTTTTGTAACAAAGACGATGGCTGTTTACGACCCCCCTCCCTTAGAAACAGCTGTTGCCATGCAATCAAGGAAAGTCCAAATGAAAGAGGAGGCGTACAATCTTTCGTCGGAGCGTGGTGGAAGACTGTGCAAGAGTACAGCCCAGACGTTTCTCCTCAATTGAGCCAAATTTAATTCTGTCTCTGTTTAATTCCTTGTTTCTTGTCTTGTTTAATAGATGTTATCAGTGTTTGAACTTGACATATATATATATATATATATATATATATATATATATATATATATATATATATATATATATATATATATATATATATATATATATATATATATATATATATATATATATATATATATATATATATATATACAGCCCGGCCCCCAGCCAGAATTTATCTGAATGTGCATGAACTATTTCTGTTCAAAATAGTTTGAAATGTCACATCTTTAAATATTAACTGTCAGTTTACTGTACTGTGCCAACTGTACTACTATATGAGTACGTGTTTTCTATTGTTTCATTGAAAATAAAACAGCAAAGTCCATTTGGCTGTCATCTGTTTTAATTATGAGACACAATTGTGTCAAAGTCATGATTTTTTTATTCCATGCTTGAAATAAGAAATGATGACTTTAAAAAAGTAGTTTTCTACTTGTGAGTGTTGCTGACACAACAGTTGATATTCTAGTTTCAAGCATGTTTTACTCAATATAGCTCATCAAATCTCAGCAACAAGCTGTAATATCTTACTGACATCATTTAGGAGCAAAACACTTCAAACAAGTAAAACACTCTAACATCAAATCTGCTTAGTGAGAAGAATGATCTTCTCAGACAGAAAATGAGCAAATATCAGCCTTATTTGACATATTTCATCTTACTTAGATTTCACTTTGTGCAGTGTGCACATGATGATGACATCAAAGCACATCTTCCTCTATAAAGAGGCGTGCTCCTCTTCCCCCTTGTCTTCCTGTGCTGAGGTATCCTTGTCCCCACTATTGTGATGTTTGTGTCGGTGGGTGATCGCTACAGTTCCCCTCAACCAAAACACACATCTCTGGGAAGGCGTGCCAGCTTTAGCCGCCCTCCGAGGAGCGCGCTCAATAAAATATGAGCGCATGCAAACAGAGGAGTCGCACATCAATACACACGCTGCCAGTTTACACTGCTGTGAACACCCACACTAAGTGGAAGTTTGCACGCAAACATGGCGGCCATGAGAGTTACCTCAGGCCAGCTGTCAAGTGCACCTTCTAGCATCATTACTCGCTGGTTAATTCATGGAGCCTTTGTCCTTTTATGCTTGTGAACCTCAAGACCTTTTCTCCATCAGCCAAGAATAGTGACTCTGCCATGAATGAGTGTGCACGGCAGAAATGTTCATTTATTTTGTTGTTTTGCAGCTCGGGCCGTGATAGCAAGAATTGCACGCAGGCGTTCGCATCGACTTCCGTCTTTGTAAGGGATGGGAAAAGGGGGAGTGACGTATGTTGTAAAGCAAGTCAGCACATTTGTAGATTTTAGCGTGGCATGGTTCCTGCCACCCTCCTCAAAGTTGCTAAGTGCCATTGAAAGCGGAACAGACCCTCAGGCTATGACACGGGTGTCATTCAACTAGCTGTAAGTCCACGAATTATCCCAAAAGTTATGAAAATAATGTATGACGGTTGAAAAGTTACTTAGTGCTGCTGAAAAAACTAACGACGAAAGAGTGTTAGAATAATTATGTATATATTATCACACTAACTTTAGTATGCTTAAAATCCGTTGCTTTAGTTATTAGCTATTGTGCTCAAGTTAGACTTTTCTAATCTATGCGAGGACAAAACTTATTGTCTGTTTGTTTTAGCCCGCTAACAGCCAAGGACTTCAAGGACCTCAACGAAGATAAGATGACAGCACGCAGACGAAGCAGGGAGAAGGACCCCAGCCCATTCCGTCACGTATTGTGCGTCCTGGACCTGCTTTGCATAATATATGTGACCACTCCTTTTAGAGGCGGCCTCAGTGATGTGGACTATGGAACTCTGAATAAAAAGAGGGACGCGGGAGCTGAGCCTTAGAGCGTAGGGCGAGACTGTGACTAAGTGTGCAGCTCCATGCGTTCTCCTCATGAGCTAAATTGAACTCTGTCTCGGCATGATTCCTTGCTTCTTGTCTGATTAATAGATGTCATCAGTGTTTGAACCTGACAAGAGGAAGTAACAAACGCTGAAGCGCTACTCTGCTGGCTGTGCTTTAGAACATACACTGAACACAAATATAAATGCAACACTTTAGTTTTTGCGCCCATTTTTCATGAGTTGAACTCAAAAGATCTAAAACTTCTACGATATACACAAAATACCTTCTCTCAAATATTGTTCAAAAATCTGTTTTAGTGAGCATTTCTTCTTTGGCAAGATAAATGGTAAATGGGTTATACTTGTATAGGTATTTTCTACCTGCGAGGTACTCAAAGCGCTTTGACACTATTTCCACATTCACACACACATTCACACACTGATGGCGGGAGCTGCCATGCAAGGCGCTAACCAGCAGCCATCAGGAGCAAGGGTGAAGCGTCTTGCTCAGGGACACAACGGACGTGACTAGGATGGTAGAAGCTGGGGATCAAACCAGGAACCCTCCAGTTGTCTAGAATGTTCACTATTTTATTCAAAGACAAAACCTTTTTTTTGATTGCAATAAGAAACATATTTTTAATGTACACTAAGATTTTTAGTTCAAATAAAGCCAATAATGTGTTTTTGTTGTCCCCTTTATTTTGAAAAGTAGCAAAAAGTATGGCAATACATTTTGGTCCATAAAGAAAGTCAAACATGTGATCAAGTTGTCTCAGACAAGGACGAGGACATTGACCTGGATACACGACAACACCCACAGACATGTCATCATGTTCTCAATAGTAGCCGAGTCAGGGACATTTCTGTCCCACAGCGAGGTAATGCAAGAAAATAATTGAGAAGCACTGGTGTAGAGTTTCTGTACCTTCCATGGTCCAGTCCCTGAGTCTTGCCCAGGGCTCAAACCTCAGTCCTCCGGATTAGAGTGCGAGAGCTACAAGCCTGAGCTGTCAACTCTACATCCGCCTTGAACTCTTGAAAAGGTCATATTATGATGTCCGTCCCACATGTAAAAGACTTCCTGGTGGTCTACATAACATGTAAAGGTGCTTCTTTGCTCAACATTTTCTACAGACTTTGATTTACAGATCATCTTCTGACCATCTCTTCAGAATGTGCAGTTTGGTGCCAAAGTCCTCCTCCAGACCAAAACCCCTTTGACTGTGCCTCGACCCCATCAGCCATCTTGTAGTTTTTAGCATGCATGTGCATGTACGAGCCAGTCTGGCCCAGAACAAGAGGATAGAGAAAAAGAAGGAACTTATTGACTACAACTTTGGACTACAATTGAATAAAAATGGCAGAGTTGCGCAAAGCTCTTTGGGTAAACCCCTAGCATATATGGAAATACCCGCTGAGGTCAATCAGGCCAAATACGTCACCCACGTTTCAAATTCCACACGACTTGTTTGGAGCTAGGTTATCATGGAAATGCCCCCCTCCACCTCAAAGAACTACTCACCCACAAATCCTCCACACCACACCTCCGCTCCGGACAGGCTAACCTCCTCCAACCTCCGAGGACAAAGCTACGAACAATGGGAGACCGGGCTTTCTGCTACGCCGCTCCCAGTCTGTGGAACGCTCTCCCTGACCACCTGAGGGCAGCACAGACTGTGAATGCTTTTAAAAAAGGCTTAAAAACCCTTCTTTTTAAAAAAGCCTTTTTTTAGATATATGCATACTAGTTTTAGCTATTTGGCTGTTCTAGTTTTTATTATCTTTATATTTTTTATTTCATTTTTTTTAATACACTGTAGCACTTTGAGGTTGTTTACTCAACGTAAAGTGCTTTTTACAAACAAATCTATTATTATTATCAGAAGGTCACAAGAGCATTCAAAACTATCTGCAACTTTCCCGAAATTTTGAGAACAATTCTGCACTGTTGTACCTCAGGGGTTTATGCCTGGGTTCCCTTTGTACACACTTTAAATGAACGAGTATGAAGAGAATACAATGAAGAGTACACGCATTTTGACATCAATTCAGTGGTTAAACAAAAGGGACACTCATTAAAGTTTAAAACTCTGCGCCCTGTAACAGTCGTGTCCAACTTTCCCAATTAGTCCTGACAATGAGAATTGGACTTCTATTAATGAGTGTGTTATCGCTGTAGATCCAGACTATTGAGGTATTTCATGGTCTGGCTGGGAGGACATCAAGCGTGGATTGACGTGTGCAGGCTTTTATGGAAGCCACATGCTCAGACACAAAGGAGGACGGAGCTGATTAGCATAAGGACAGTTTTACAACTCAATGATTTAGTCGGAACGACTTCACCTGAGCGATGTCATCATCATCGTGTCATAGAGTGGATCTTTTCTTCACATGAATGGCACATCAACTCGATGTAAACCCCCGAGCTAAAATCGCACGTTGCCAACTCCATTGAGTCCATTTTTTGGGGAAGACAGAACGCTTTGCTTGCCAAACCTCTGGGCTCCCATTAGGAGGCAAGTGGAGCTTTCAGACTGGGCTGCAGGGATGTGGAGTGGGAGGACGCCTGCAGGAACCCACCATGTTTGAACCTGGATTCACCTTCGCTGTGAGCAACAGTGCTAAAAAAAGGCTGCGCTTTACCAACTTGTGCTCAAATGTAAATTCTACTTCAAAGGGAAACTGCACTTGTTTTTGGAGCAATCGTTATGAAAGACATGACGTTGGATGGATTTAATTGTTAATGCTTTTTAAATATTAAATACACGTAAACAAAAGTCTGCTTACAGCAGAGCCTATGGGAGATCCTCTATTCCGCCCATAAAATATAATAAATAAGCATTCAAAAAGTGCCAACAATACTCCATTTACATTTGGTGACTTGAATATTAACAAGTATTAGTGATATTGTTATTATAAGTGCTAACACAGACAAACTATTTATAGCGGCGACGTGATCACTTCCTGTGTCCCTATGTTTACATCATCAACTGGTCTGCTGTTTCCTCGCTTCCCTGCTCCCTGTTGTAGATCCTAAATCATGCATCTCACCTGGAAAGTAGATGGATGAGGATATAATCTGACAAGTTGGCACACTTTGACAGCCATTTAGTTTGGACCTGAAACTGGCGAGGACGACACGCAAAGCACATGTCCCCCCTTACCCCCCCACCCCGTTTCTTTGCAGTTTAACTGAGTAATAAAAGACTAAAATGTTTTCATTCAATTCGGGCTCCAGTACTCTGGAATGCCCTCCCGGTAACAGTTAGAGATGCTACCTCAGTAGAAGCATTTAAGTCCCATCTTAAAACTCATTTGTATAATCTAGCCTTTAAATAGACCCCCCTTTTTTAGACCAGTTGATCTGCCGTTTCTTTTCTTCTCTCCTCTTCTCCCCTGTCCCTTGCGAGGGGGAGTTGCATAGGTCCGGTGGCCATGGATGAAGTGCTGGCTGTCCAGAGTCGGGACCCCGGGTAGACCACTAGCCTGTGCATCGGTTGGGGACATCTCTGCTCGGGATGGTTTCCTGTTGGCCCCGCTGTGGACTGGACTCTCGCTGATGTGTTGGATCCACTGTGGACTGGACTTTCACAATGTTATGTCAGACCCACTCCACATCCATTGCTTTCGGTCTCCCCTAGAGGGGGGGGGGGGGGGGGGGGTTACCCACATATGCGGTCCTCTCCAAGGTTTCTCATAGTCATTCACCGACGTCCCACTGGGGTGAGTTTTTCCTTGCCCGTATGTGGGCTCTGTACCGAGGATGTCGTTGTGGCTTGTACAGCCCTTTGAGACACTTGTGATTTAGGGCTATATAAATAAACATTGATTGATTGATAAAATGTATACAAACCCCCAAAATGATTGATCAAATGAATAAGCTTTGTCTGAAATTCCAGATGTGCACACGACTTCTCATGACTCAACATTCTTGTATTTCTTTGGGGAAAAAAAACACATAATCTAAACTAAATACTAATTATTTTTCAAATGTGCTAGTCTTTCCTATTCCCGGCCAATTGTGCCATCTGTCTAGCATTGCCTGCTCGATGTTTGCTTCTTGGCCTGCAGCGTCCAGACAGACAGAAGTGCTGCCTGTCCTTCCCCATTGTGTCTGTTTTGATGAGGAGAATATGTTGGAAAAGCAAAGGCCCAAACAACTCCTCAGATATAAATAAATCAAGCAAGCATCCACTCCTAGCCATGATATTCCCTCCAGAGTTCAGTCCACGGGTCTCCAAACTTTTTCTATTGAGGCCTGCATCCAGATAATTGCAGGATGCCAGTTTGATACACACCCAATGCAATGTAGGTCAATATATGCTAAGCCACGGGTCCCAAAACTACGGCCCACAGGCAAGATCCGGCCCGCCAGCATCAACAATCTGGCCCGGGAAATCTAAGGAGGGGTGTATACCGAGTACCGGTATTTTTTAATACCGGTTCCTAATGAAATAGGTCCATGAGGACCATGAAGATTCTGGACTAACAATACTGCTATCAGTATTTTTTGTTCCAGCTGCCACTGCAACACAATAAACACAGCTTTGAATAATGACAAATAAGGGAGCAACACCACACAAACATTTCAAACTCCTCAAAAGTTCTTTAAAGTCAGGCATGCTGTAATGCTGCACAACTTTAAAGGTAATAGTTTTGATACTTCAAGTGTGAAAACCATTAGAAAAAAGTTTACTTTGTCTTGATGAACTTTATTCAGTCATGTCGCAACAGTTAACGACATGGTAGTTTTTGTCAACCACTATCATGTCTCTCTCTGCCTGTGCAACTACCAAAGTGTTCATGCAAAATGAGTGAGATCGCTTTATCGCCATTGTGGGATACCGTAATTTCCGGACTATAAGCCGCTACATTTTCCCCTCGTTCTGGTCCCTGCGGCTTATACAAGGGTGCGGCTTATTTACGGCCTGTTCTTCTCCGACACCGACGAAGAGGATTTCGGTGGTTTTAGTACGCAGGAGGAAGACGATGACACAATGATTAAAGACTGACTTTTCATATACCGGTAGGCTGGTTATTTTGATAACGTACAGGCGAGCACTTTGTATTACTTTGCACCGTTGTATTATTTGTACTCTGCACGAATGCTGTTCGCCATGTCAAAGATGTGAAAGTTTGATTGAATGATTGAAAGATTTATAGTTAATAAATGGGACGCTTTGCGTTCCCAAACAGTCATCTCTGTCCCGACAATCCCCTCCGTGGTAGCAGGAACCCCTATATACTACGCTAATTACACATCAAAACCCTGCGGCTTATAGTCGGGTGCGGCTTATATATGGAGCAATTTGTATTTTCCCCTAAATTTAGCTGGTGCGGCTTACAGTCAGGTGCGGCTTATAGTCCGGAAATTACGGTAATTATAAGTCTAACAACAAGTGACAGCAAAAGTGCTGTTGAAAAGGAGGCATAAACCACAAGAAATGCTTACAGCTGGTAATTCTCTGAACAAAATACAAACTTAATGTAAAAAAACAAAATAGTGCAACACTAAAATATGATTTGTCAGTGCAATATTAAATAGAATAACTAACTATAGCAGGCTCACAAATATTTCAGTTTTCAGTCATACCTTCCTGACTCGCTGACATTGTTGGCCCCGCCCCCAATGACTTGTGAGTTAGTTAGTGTCATTAAATCAACATTCAGCAACAAAGGATGATTTAATGAGACCCATCGTGCACTTGGTAGTTTGTTCACTCGGTGTCAGTGATTCAGTGAGTCGTCGTCAAACACAACTGTGACACAGTGAGTCATTCAGTTTAGGGAGGAAGTGGAAAGGAGCCAGAAACATATTTGTTGCTGCTCGTAAGAGGCTAATACATTTATAAAAAGGCAGTGAGACTAACAGGGGCATAATTAATGACATATTGCATGGCAGTGGCGTGCCGTCACTAGAGGCAGGGGAGGCGGGGCCTCACCTGCCATCATGGAAAGAAAAAAAATGTAAAAAGAAAAAAATAATAATTAAATTGTTATATGTATCCAGTGATTATACTTAAGTTATTTTCCATTTAACTTCACCAGTTTTAGATTATTTTTATTTTTATTTTCACATTTGCCGTTCAAATACTGAGAAGAGACGGTGTGAAAGTCACTGATTAGCATTGTCACTGATTTGTGCCTCAACATGGATTGTGCACAATGTATAAAGAATGGCTCAGGGACACAGAGAGGTAGCGTTGCTGTCATGTTTACTAGTCATCCAGGAAGTAAGTCCCAGCCCCAAAGCACCCTGGGATATGTAGGCATAGCCTACCACTACACCTCCCCTTCTTAGTTCAGCAACAACATATTCAAACATTTTAGATGAACTTAGACCCCTGTAAATGAATAACTCTGACATAGTATTACAATCATCTTTCGCTTACACTTCTTTTTTTTTTTTTTTTTTTCCACAAACAAGAACTTGAAATACTTTAGAGTTCTACAAATCAAGTCTCTCAGGAGCCTTTGTCACTCTCTACCAAGTATGACCTTGGTGTGTGGGCATTTCCCAATACAGTCCCAGGGGTCGCTTCCGTGGTGACCCACACTTTCTGTCCAGACGGGAGCTCTGGGAGCGCACGGGAACGGTGGTGGTGGTTGTAGTTTGCAGCTTGCTTGCGTCGCCCTTCCTCATCCTTCTGGCGAAACTCCTGCAGCTCGGGCCATTTAGGGTCCAGCTTGCTTGAAGGCTGCGGCAGCGATGTGCGCAGGTTCCTCCCCATCAGCAACTGCGCTGGTGAGAATCCGTGCTCTAGCGGTGTGGCTCTGTATGCCAGTAGTGCCCTGACTTGGTCAGTGTCTTTTTCCCACAGCTTCTTGACAGTTTGAACAGCACGCTCCGCTTCACCATTCGCTTGTGGGTAGCGAGGACTGCTCGTGACATGTGTGAAGCTGCACTCTTTTGCAAATGCTCTGAATGCCTCCGACGAAAACTGGGGCCCATTGTCAGAAACCACGGTCTGTGCGTAACCATGATGACTAAAAGCATCTTTCACAGCTCCAATGGTGGCCTCAGATGTCGTAACTCTGAGCTCTGCCACCTCGATGTACCTAGAAAAATAATCAACAATAAGCAGGTAAGTCTTTTTGCTCCATTCAAACAGGTCCATCCCCACCTTTTGCCATGGGCGATCTGGTACTGTGGTCTCCATCAGCGGCTCTCTGTACTGGATTCTATATTTTTGGCACGTTTCACACTGGTCCACTGCCTCTCTGATGTGGGCAGTGATTCCAGGCCACCATACCGATTCCTTGGCTCTAGAGCGACATTTGGAGATTCCTTGATGACCTTCGTGAAGTTTAGTCATGATCTCCCTTCTGAGTGCTTGTGGTATCACCAGTCTCTCGCCTTTCATGAGAAGATCATCTGCAAGATACAGGTCTGCTCTGACCTTCCAGTAGGGGGCAACGTCTGGCCTCAGCGTGTGTTTTTCCGGCCATTCTGTCAGACAGTAGTGTGACACTGTTTTGCATGTTTCATCTGCTTGTTGTGCCCGTTTAATTTCTTCCAATCGTGTGTCTGTAGCGGGGAGTGAGGACACAACAGCATTCACAAACACCTGGACCTCTCTTTCAAGTTCCAAGTCACCAGGTGACATCTTGTCCTGAAGCGGCGCTCTAGACAGCGTGTCTGCAGTGATGAGGTTTTTCCCTGGGACATGAACAATGTCATAATCATACCTCAGGAGTCGCAGACGAAATCTCAGAACCCTTGGTGGCAGATCATCCAAACCTCTGGTGCTCAACAGTGGGACCAGGGGCTTATGGTCTGTCAGGAGTGTGAAGTGTAGACCCTGCACGTAGGAGGTCAGTCTTTCGCACGCCCATGTTGCTGCCAGCGCCTCCTTTTCAATCTGCGCATAGCGCTTCTCTGTATCTGTCAGTCCTCTTGAAATAAACGTCACTGGTTGCCATGAGCCATCAGCCTGTTTCTGCGTGAGAACAGCACCTATTCCGTATGCTGATGCATCTGCTGCTACTTGAGTCTCTGCTGCATTTGAATATTTAGCAAGTGCTGTCGGTGAGCTCAGTCCTTCTTTCAGCTTTTGAAAAGCAGTCTGTTGAGGTTCCCCCCAGACCCACTCATTTTTCTCCCTCAGTAGGTCTTTCAGGGGCACGGTGACAGTAGCCAGTTGTGGCAAGAATTTGGACAGGTAATTTGCCATGCCTATTAGGCGGCGCACATCCTCCGCGCATTCAGGCTCTGGCATCTGAAGAATCGCTTTTGTTTTGTTTGGGTCGGGCTCGATGCCTTTTGCCGAAACCTTGTGACCAACAAAGATCATGTGCTCCTTAGCAAACTCACACTTCTCGTTCAAAGTGAGGCCTTCCTCCTGCATTTTCTGGAGCACACTGTGCAGTCTTTGGTCATGTTCCTGTCTGTCACGGCCATACACAAGAACATCATCTGCATGACACAGCACGCCCTCAAAATCCTCCAACATTTGTGACATCCTTCTTTGAAAATGTTCTGGAGCGGATTTGATCCCAAAGGGCAGGCGGTTGAACAGATATCTCCCAAAAGGAGTGATGAATGTGGTTAATGGTCGTGATTTTGGGGTTAATGGGATTTGCCAAAATCCAGATCGAGCATCTAGTTTTGTGAAAACCTTTGCCTCTGACATCATCGCAAGTGTTTGGTCGACGGAAGGAAGAATATGGCGTTCTCTTTTCACTGCTTTGTTTAGCTTTGTGAGATCTACACAGATCCTGAGTTTGTCCTGCTTTGGTTTTGGAACCACAACCATTCCAGAGCACCAAGCCGTTGGTTCTGTCACTTTTGATATGACTCCCATAGTTTCCATTCTATCCAGTTCTTCACGCACTTTCTCTCTCAGTGGCAGTGGGACCCGTCTGGGTGTTGAGAGAGCATAAGGTGTCGCTCCTTTTTTCAGCTCTATGCGGTACGGCTCCTTCAGCTCACCAAGCCCATGGAACACCGCTGGATACGCTGCTTTGAAATCTGTTTCAGGCTGTGTCGCTGTGACAGCCTCTGCTCTGTGAACCAGTTGCATGGCCTCTATGGCTGGTAGTCCCAGAAGTGGTTGTGTCAGTCCTGCCACAACATAAACATGTTGGTCTGTAAAGAGGCCTTTTGCCAGCATTTTCCCCTGGAAACAGCCCTTTACATTCAGGGGGTTGCGTCCCGGTCCAAACAGTTTCTTAAGTGGTTTCTCCAACTTGCCATCTCGTGTTGGTTTAAAGACACTTTCCGGTATGGATGTCACGTCAGCTCCTGTGTCGATTTTAAAATTAATGGCTTCCCCGTTGAGTAGTATATTTTCCATCCAAGGCCTTGTAGTCTGTGTTTGCACCTCACCTAGAAAAGCATAGTCCTCCTGATCATTGTCACCGTCTGACTGGCACTCTGTGACTGTGTTTACTGCTTTCCCTCTGAAACAGGCCACTGCATAATGTCCAATTTTGCGACACTTGCGACATTCTACATCTTTAGCTGGGCAGTCTTTCCATGCATGTCTGCGTCCTTTTCCACATCGGCCACACTCTTTTTCTCCTTGAGTGTCTGACCTTTGGCCTTTGTTTGAGTGTTGAGGCTTTTTCCCCAGGCGCTGAAACCTTGTCTGAACAGCATCTAAATTTATCTTGGAGTCTCCTTCTCCAGCAGTGTTGTACATTAATGTCTGTTGTTTCTTAACAGTTTCACTTTGTCTCACTCTTTGTATTGTCTTCACCAGGGTCAATTCTGAGTCCATCTGTAGCTGTTCTGACAGCCTCCTGTCATTTATTCCAACCACAATTCTGTCTCTTATTAGCTCTTCCTTCAGATCTCTATAGTTACAATGTTCTGCTAACTTGTGCACAGTGGTGATGAATGCTTCTGCACTCTCTCCATCTTGTTGGAACCTCATGTTAAACTGGGCCCTTTCAAAAATCACATTGTGTTTTCCCACACAGTGCTGCTAAATGCTTCTTTAACTGTATCATACTTCTTTTTGTTTTCATCAGTCAACGGTAAAACTGCCAAAATATCATCTGCTGCATCTCCCATAGCATAGAGAAGTGAATTCACCTGATACTCCTCTTCTTTCTCTGTTAATCCAGATACAACACGAAATCTCTCAAACCTTCTGATCCATCTTGGCCATCCTGACGGATTTGAGAAGTCAAATGGTTCTGGGTGTGATATTTGTGTAGATGCCATTGTACATTCCCTTAGTTGTCGATCAGGAAAGGTTTGTGTAGCTCAGCCAAGTCGCAGGCTTTTTTTTTTTTTTTTTTTTTTTTTTTAGCTTAGCAACTTTTCTTCACTTATCTCCGTTTTTATTGTCAGCACTGAACTTCCTCCAGGCTATATTCATGAAGAGATAACATCCACCGCTTCACAGGAGTATAAAGTTATAACTTTTGAGTTCTTTTTCACTCTCTGACACCATGTATAAAGAATGGCTCAGGGACACAGAGAGGTAGCGTTGCTGTCATGTTTACTAGTCATCCAGGAAGTAAGTCCCAGCCCCAAAGCACCCTGGGATATGTAGGCATAGCCTACCACTACACACAATGACTCGGCTAACTGCTGGCCTGCTGTGCAGTGAGACTGTATTGCTATATGAATTATATCAGCTAACTAAACTATTGCATAGTTTAGTTAGCTGAGGTATATAATGTACAATGTATTTTGTCAAAAACTGTATGTGTGTAACGCATTTCTTGTGCTGAGCATTCATAAAGCTGCTGCAAAAGACGTACTGGTTGAGGCTCGCAGTAATCCGGCCTCCTGGTGGTAGAGGGCGGTAGTGATCCCAGAGATCATTCCTCGGCCGCAGAAGAAAAAAAGAAAAAAAGTTTGCATTGCAAGCGTTTGTTAATTTCCTCTCGCCTGGACTTTTATCAAACCATGGAGGATTACATATGTAAAATAAAACAGTTTTCTAAACTGGACTTTCAATCGAAGCAGGAGGTAATAATTAAAGGTAGACCAACGCCGGAGCTAAAAGGTTTGCTTTTGACTTCGGGACAGAAGACCCGTTCTTTTCAAACGGCGTGGTACACACGCAAAGGCTGGCTGTGTGGGTGTCCAGCAAGAAAGGTAAGACCATAATAATGTTTTTTTTTTATTAAATGTGCTTTTTTGTGTGCTACAGTTGTGTAAAGAATGCTGGTATGAGCTTTTAAACATAACCCGTTAACTGCTGCCAATCACATGGTGAATAAGATACTATTTAGGGTTCATATTTTTGTAAATCTGACTGTGATGATGCAGTGCCTCACCAGACATTAACCTCACCGCACGCCACTGTTGCATGCTTTATTCTCTTAATTGGCTAGCGTGGCAAGGACGAGTCACTGACCGACT
Organism: Entelurus aequoreus; assembly: GCF_033978785.1. Classification (NCBI taxonomy): domain Eukaryota; kingdom Metazoa; phylum Chordata; class Actinopteri; order Syngnathiformes; family Syngnathidae; genus Entelurus; species Entelurus aequoreus. The sequence goes on from NC_084751.1 coordinate 50,376,160, forward strand.
TCATGGCGACGACAACCCGTAGATGCTGAGTCAACCATTTGTTCATGACTCACACATCACTACTTCACTTTAACAAGTACTGTCACTTGAACCAATATCACTCTGCATTCATTAGTTTAATTGTATTAGATGTATGTTAAATGCAGTAAAAATGATTATGGTTCACTGTAGATACGTGGCTCCAGTAATGACTTAACAAGGGTCAGAGAATTAAAAGGCCTGGAAAATAGCAAGTTGATGACTTGATCTGTCTTACTTACTCCAAACTTTACTTGGCCTCTCTTCTCTTCAGACTTGACTTGGATTTAGGATTATTGGCTTGAGACCTACTTGGGACTTGCAATAAAGTGATTGACTTCCACCTCTAAAAAACTCAGGCAAGCTGCAACTTTGCTCCAAAATCAAACATTTTAGGCTGCAACAATCACAAAAAAAGCCATGAAAATCATTGAAGGACTGAAATATTTACTTAGTGTGTGTAAATAAATGACAATATCACTCATGCAACATTATTAATACACAACAACTTTGGGATCTTCTTTTTCAGATATTTAAAGTATCAGTAGAGTGGAAAAACAAGTTGCAGCTACACAAATATCGGATGTATGACACCAAAAGACTTCCAAAGTTTGCAAAAAAATAGATATGATCAAAATAGTATCAATCTCGGCCATTCTGAGAGATAATGAGGAAGCCTGCCAAAGATCCCTTCCCCATCAACAACAATGCTAATCAAGAGGGAACGGCGTGGCGCAGTTGGGAGAGTGCAACATGAGGGTTCCTGGTTCGATCCCCACCTTCTACCAACCTCGTCACGTCCGTTGTCTCCTTGAGCAAGACGCTTCACCCTTGCTCCTGATGGGTGGTGGTTAGGGCCTTGCGTGGCATCTCCCGCCATCAGTGTGTGAATGTGTGTGTGAATGTGGAAATAGTGTCAAAGCGCTTTGAGTACCTTGAAGGTAGAAAAGCGCTATGCAAGTATAACCCATTTAAGAGAGAGCCAACAATGATGAAAAATGATGATCCAGGACCTCATATTTTTGAGCCTGAACACAAAGAGGATGAGCAGTAGATTTTAGAAGCCGACTGCTACCCGGATGCAGCTTCATTGTGACACTGGCGCTCGCAGCATTGCTATGTGCTAAACATACAAACTAAGCATAATACAACAAACCGTAATATTTCCACTCTCGCTGGGATGACGTCCGACAGAATGCTCACATAAGTCCGTCTACAAGATTCAATGGCTATCCTCTCGTAGGGTTAAAAAAAAGTTCAACTAATGTCTTTTTGTGTCTTTTTCACCACCTCTGGGATGCAAAAGTGGACTAGCCTGTCAGTCCTTGGCCACATTTGTCTACTAGCAGGTGAGAGATGGATGAAATATGATCTAGAATTGACTTTTAGCAAGTTTAGAAGCAGCTGTCAGCTCAGTGTGTCAACAACAGCATTAGCTCAAAGCTATCAATGTACCGCTAAAATAATCTCTCTGCATTAGCGCTTATAATAACAATATCACTCATATTTGGTTCATTTTCAGCTCATGACATGTAAATGGAGTATTGTTGGCAGTTTCTGGATGTTTTCAGAGTTTATTGAGCACAACAATGGACCTCCCATATCTGTTGAATCATTTATTTAGGATGCATAAAAAAGTCAAACATATGTGTTGTTGTCTTACTTAAGGATTATGAATGATAAACAGCACATTGCTTTCCAATGTTTGCATATTTCCAGTATGACTGCTCTAATAACATGGTTAAATTCAGTCAGCCATTTTAAATGTCTACCCTGTAATGTACGTCTGCTCTTCATCTATTATGTCTACCCTCTAATGTATGTCTGCTCTTCATCCATTATGTTTACCCTGTAATGTATGTCTGCTCTTCATCTATTATGTCTACCCTGTAATGTATGTCTGCTCTTCATCTATTATGTCTACCCTGTAATGTATGTCTGCTCTTCATCTATTATGTCTACCCTGTAATGTACGTCTGCTCTTCATCTATTATGTCTACCCTCTAATGTATGTCTGCTCTTCATCCATTATGTTTACCCTGTAATGTATGTCTGCTCTTCATCTATTATGTCTACCCTGTAATGTATGTCTGCTCTTCATCTATTATGTCTACCCTGTAATGTATGTCTGCTCTTCATCTATTATGTCTACCCTGTAATGTATGTCTGCTCTTCATCTATTATGTCTACCCTGTAATGTATGTCTGCTCTTCATCTATTATGTCTACCCTGTAATGTATGTCTGCTCTTCATCTATTATGTCTACCCTCTAATGTATGTCTGCTCTTCATCTATTATGTCTACCCTGTAATGTATGTCTACTCTTCATCTATTATGTCTACCCTCTAATGTATGTCTGCTCTTCATCTATTATGTCTACCCTGTAATGTATGTCTACTCTTCCACTATTATGTCTACCCTGTAATGTATGTCTGCTCTTCATCTATTATGTCTACCCTGTAATGTATGTCTGCTCTTCCACTATTATGTCTACCCTGTAATGTATGTCTGCTCTTCATCTATTATGTCTACCCTGTAATGTATGTCTGCACTTCATCTATTATTTCTACCCTGTAATGTATGTGTGCTCTTCATCTATTATGTCTACCCTGTAATGTATGTCTGCACTTCATCTATTATTTCTACCCTGTAATGTATGTGTGCTCTTCATCTATTATGTCTACCCTGTAATGTATGTCTGCTCTTCATCTATTATGTCTACCCTGTAATGTATGTCTGCTCTTCATCTATTATGTCTACCCTGTAATGTATGTCTGCTCTTCATCTATTATGTCTACCCTGTAATGTATGTCTGCTCTTCATCTATTATGTCTACCCTGTAATGTACATCTGCTCTTCATCTGTTATGTCTACCCTGTAATGTATGTCTACTCTTCATCTATTATGTCTACCCTGTAATGTATGTCTGCTCTTCATCTATTATGTCTACCCTCTAATGTATGTCTGCTCTTCATCTATTATGTCTACCCTGTAATGTATGTCTGCTCTTCATCTATTATGTCTACCCTGTAATGTACGTCTGCTCTTCATCTATTATGTCTACCCTGTAATGTATGTCTGCTCTTCATCTATTATGTCCACCCTGTAATGTATGCCTGCTCTTCATCTATTATGTCTACCCTGTAATGTATGTCTGCTCTTCGTCTATTATGTCTACCCTGTAATGTATGCCTGCTCTTCATCTATTATGTCTACCCTGTAATGTATGTCTGCTCTTCGTCTATTATGTCTACCCTGTAATGTATGCCTGCTCTTCATCTATTATGTCTACCCTGTAATGTATGTCTGCTCTTCGTCTATTATGTCTACCCTGAAATGTATGTGTGCTCTTCATCTATTATGTCTACCCTGTAATGTATGTCTGCTCTTCATTTATTATGTCTACCCTGTAATGTATGTGTGCTCTTCATCTATTATGTCTACCCTGTAATGTATGTCTGCTCTTCATCTATTATGTATACCCTGTAATGTATGTCTGCTCTTCATCTATTATGTCTACCCTGTAATGTATGTCTGCTCTTCATCTATTATGTATACCCTGTAATGTATGTCTGCTCTTCATCTATTATGTCTACCCTGTAATGTATGTGTGCTCTTCATCTATTATGTCTACCCTGTAATGTATGTCTGCTCTTCATCTATTATGTATACCCTGTAATGTATGTGTGCTCTTCATCTATTATGTCTACCCTGTAATGTATGTCTGCTCTTCATCTATTATGTATACCCTGTAATGTATGTCTGCTCTTCATCTATTATGTCTACCCTGTAATGTATGTCTGCTCTTCATCTATTATGTCTACCCTGTAATGTATGTCTGCTCTTCATCTATTATGTCTACCCTGTAATGTACGTCTGCTCTTCATCTATTATGTCTACCCTGTAATGTATGTCTGCTCTTCATCTATTATGTCTACCCTGTAATGTATGCCTGCTCTTCATCTATTATGTCTACCCTGTAATGTATGTCTGCTCTTCGTCTATTATGTCTACCCTGTAATGTATGCCTGCTCTTCATCTATTATGTCTACCCTGTAATGTATGTCTGCTCTTCGTCTATTATGTCTACCCTGTAATGTATGCCTGCTCTTCATCTATTATGTCTACCCTGTAATGTATGTCTGCTCTTCGTCTATTATGTCTACCCTGAAATGTATGTGTGCTTTTCATCTATTATGTCTACCCTGTAATGTATGTCTGCTCTTCATTTATTATGTCTACCCTGTAATGTATGTGTGCTCTTCATCTATTATGTCTACCCTGTAATGTATGTCTGCTCTTCATCTATTATGTATACCCTGTAATGTATGTCTGCTCTTCATCTATTATGTCTACCCTGTAATGTATGTCTGATCTTCATCTATTATGTATACCCTGTAATGTATGTCTGCTCTTCATCTATTATGTCTACCCTGTAATGTATGTGTGCTCTTCATCTATTATGTCTACCCTGTAATGTATGTCTGCTCTTCATCTATTATGTATACCCTGTAATGTATGTGTGCTCTTCATCTATTATGTCTACCCTGTAATGTATGTCTGCTCTTCATCTATTATGTATACCCTGTAATGTATGTCTGCTCTTCATCTATTATGTCTACCCTGTAATGTATGTCTGCTCTTCATCTATTATGTCTACCCTGTAATGTATGTCTGCTCTTCATCTATTATGTCTACCCTGTAATGTATGTCTACTCTTCATCTATTATGTCTACCCTGTAATGTATGTCTGCTCTTCATCTATTATGTCTACCCTCTAATGTATGTCTGCTCTTCATCTATTATGTCTACCCTGTAATGTATGTCTGCTCTTCATCTGTTATGTCTACCCTGTAATGTATGTCTGCTCTTCAACTATTATGTCTACCCTCTAATGTATGTCTGCTCTTCATCTATTATGTCTACCCTGTAATGTATGTCTGCTCTTCATCTATTATGTCTACCATGTAATGTATGTCTGCTCTTCGTCTATTATGTCTACCCTGTAATGTACGTCTGCTCTTCATCTATTATGTCTACCCTCTAATGTATGTCTGCTCTTCATCTATTATGTCTACCCTCTAATGTATGTCTGCTCTTCATCTATTATGTCTACCCTCTAATGTATGTCTGCTCTTCATCTATTATGTCTACCCTGTAATGTATGTGTGCTCTTCATCTATTATGTCTACCCTGTAATGTATGTCTGCTCTTCATCTATTATGTCTACCCTGTAATGTACGTCTGCTCTTCATCTATTATGTCTACCCTGTAATGTATGTCTGCTCTTCATCTATTATGTCTACCCTGTAATGTATGTCTGCTCTTCATCTATTATGTCTACCCTCTAATGTATGTCTGCTCTTCATCTATTATGTCTACCCTGTAATGTATGTGTGCTCTTCATCTATTATGTCTACCCTGTAATGTATGTCTGCTCTTCGTCTATTATGTCTACCCTGTAATGTACGTCTGCTCTTCATCTATTATGTCTACCCTCTAATGTATGTCTGCTCTTCATCTATTATGTCTACCCTCTAATGTATGTCTGCTCTTCATCTATTATGTCTACCCTGTAATGTATGTGTGCTCTTCATCTATTATGTCTACCATGTAATGTATGTCTGCTCTTCGTCTATTATGTCTACCCTGTAATGTACGTCTGCTCTTCATCTATTATGTCTACCCTCTAATGTATGTCTGCTCTTCATCTATTATGTCTACCCTCTAATGTATGTCTGCTCTTCATCTATTATGTCTACCCTCTAATGTATGTCTGCTCTTCATCTATTATGTCTACCCTGTAATGTATGTGTGCTCTTCATCTATTATGTCTACCCTGTAATGTATGTCTGCTCTTCGTCTATTATGTCTACCCTGTAATGTACGTCTGCTCTTCATCTATTATGTCTACCCTCTAATGTATGTCGGCTCTTCATCTATTATGTCTACCCTCTAATGTATGTCTGCTCTTCATCTATTATGTCTACCCTGTAATGTATGTGTGCTCTTCATCTATTATGTCTACCCTGTAATGTATGTCTGCTCTTCCACTATTATGTCTACCCTGTAATGTATGTCTGCTCTTCATCTATTATGTCTACCCTGTAATGTATGTGTGCTCTTCATCTATTATGTCTACCCTGTAATGTATGTCTGCTCTTCATCTATTATGTCTACCCTGTAATGTATGTGTGCTCTTCATCTATTATGTCTACCCTGTAATGTATGTCTGCTCTTCAACAGGTCTGTGCTGAACATGTAACTTCCTTGTACTTTTAAGTGCAAAGACAATAAAGCATCAATAACATATTATTTATCTGCTAAGCCTTGGGTTGGGTATCTTTTACATATTCCAGCCATTCTCGTTACAAACAATGACATGAAGGAATGAAGACATATTTCGAAGTGTTTGACTGAAGAAGATTACAGAGGAAGTGTACCTACTTTAATCTTGTGAATATCGTCACGAGTCATTGTTGAGCCTGAGCAGACCTCGGTAATACCAGCCAAACTACCTGATGTGTTATTTAACTGCAAGCATTAGTCCAACTGCAGAGGTCACAACTTAGTTACGTGAAATGAATCAATGCTGAGCATGAAGTCACGCTCAGTGAAGTGAAACTGTCAACACTTGCTCAGCCAAGCGTTTCTTCATGAAGAGATGCGGAGCACCTGTTTGTGGACACACTGCACAGCCATTTGAAACCACGGAACAATGTTGACCTGATTACAGGACGGATAAGATCTTTTTACAATCTGTTGCACTGGAAGGAGTCCGGACAGGTTGAAATTGAAAACAAACTTAAGTGATTAAAAAGAATGTCAGAGTGGTTATGTTTTGAATGCAGTGGTGTTGTTATGTGTAAAGAAGCTGGTGCACCAAGTGTCAGTAGGTAGGCTGAATAGAAAACAGACTGCAGTGCTATAAAAAGTGAGTACTTGACATAATATACAAAGTCCTGTGCAAAGGTCACATGCAACCACTCAGTTTATTGTTTGGATTACCTAATTTACAGCAGTTGTTTCCACACAAAGTATCTTGAAGTATTACACTATAAATAATAACAATTTCCACCAAACTTTGTAGTAACAATGTGTGGATCAGTAACGAAATATCGATACCAGATACCAATGATACCAAAACGTTATGCTCTAATATTGATTCGCAAATCAAAATATTGATACTTTTGATTATTGAGTTATTTGAGATTATGTATATCATTAACAGGAACACGACGTAAAGTAACTCAACCATCGGGATCTTACCTAAATGTCATTTGATTGGTGGGAACAACGTCTAATATGGCGGGAACATCATAATGCTCAAGTCCTCGGTCCTTCAGTCTGTCGCTTGTTTAAGAAAATGACTTGCAATTACAATCAGTGACTCAGTATTATAAAACAACAAGTGTATGTTTCTCTAGGCTAATTGGACACACTACTATATCCCAATCTTTTTTTTCATCCTGTACGGTAAACAGCTGCTCTACCATCTGCGCCACACGGCGCCCTATATCGCTCGAAGATGATTCCCCACGAGTAGCAACACTTGATATACACTACTTTCTGAATTGTACTAGACACAAAGTATCTGTATCATATCAGTATTGCCAATACCAGCCTGAATTTGACTCTGTATCATACTGTAAAGAAAATCACTGGTATCGCACTTCGCTTTTTTATACAAGAGTGAAACGTTGACAAATCGGTTAAATGTATTGTCCTCGCTGCCCTCAATGCACAGTTGCGGATTTTTAGAATTGAGTTTATTTTTAAAAGGGACAAACGATATTAATGAACATTTGCCATGTAAATATGTGAGATCGTAGCTGGCTAATTTCCATCTACTTTGGTAGGACTTGACTCGGGACTTGAGGGCAAAGACTTGAGACTTACTTAGGACTTTACAAAACAATGACTTGGTCCCACCTCTGCTAACACACCCCCATACCATCACACATGCTGCCTTCAACACTTTCACCCTAGAACATGTCTTGACCACTAATACACCCCCATACCATCACACATGCTGCCTTTTACACTTTCACCCTAGAACATGTCTTGACCACTAATACACCCCCATACCATCACACATGCTGCCTTTTACACTTTCACCCTAGAACATGTCTTGACCACTAATACACCCCCATACCATCACACATGCTGCCTCTTACACTTTCACCCTAGAACATGTCTTGACCACTAATACACCCCCATACCATCACACATGCTGCCTTTTACACTTTCACCCTAGAACATGTCTTGACCACTAATACACCCCCATACCATCACACATGCTGCCTTTTACACTTTCACCCTAGAACATGTCTTGACCACTAATACACCCCCATACCATCACACATGCTGCCTTTTACACTTTCACCCTAGAACATGTCTTGACCACTAATACACCCCCATACCATCACACATGCTGCCTTTTACACTTTCACCCTAGAACATGTCTTGACCACTAATACACCCCCATACCATCACACATGCTGCCTCTTACACTTTCACCCTAGAACATGTCTTGACCACTAATACACCCCCATACCATCACACATGCTGCCTTTTACACTTTCACCCTAGAACATGTCTTGACCACTAATACACCCCCATACCATCACACATGCTGCCTTTTACACTTTCACCCTAGAACATGTCTTGACCACTAATACACCCCCATACCATCACACATGCTGCCTTTTACACTTTCACCCTAGAACATGTCTTGACCACTAATACACCCCCATACCATCACACATGCTGCCTTTTACACTTTCACCCTAGAACATGTCTTGACCACTAATACACCCCCATACCATCACACATGCTGCCTTTTACACTTTCACCCTAGAACATGTCTTGACCACTAATACACCCCCATACCATCACACATGCTGCCTTTTACACTTTCACCCTAGAACATGTCTTGACCACTAATACACCCCCATACCATCACACATGCTGCCTACTACACTTTCACCCTAGAACATGTCTTGACCACTAATACACCCCCATACCATCACACATGCTGCCTTCTACACTTTCACCCTAGAACATGTCTTGACCACTAATACACCCCCATACCATCACACATGCTGCCTTTTACACTTTCACCCTAGAACATGTCTTGACCACTAATACACCCCCATACCATCACACATGCTGCCTCTTACACTTTCACCCTAGAACATGTCTTGACCACTAATACACCCCCATACCATCACACATGCTGCCTTCTACACTTTCACCCTAGAACATGTCTTGACCACTAATACACCCCCATACCATCACACATGCTGCCTTTTACACTTTCACCCTAGAACATGTCTTGACCACTAATACACCCCCATACCATCACACATGCTGCCTTCTACACTTTCACCCTAGAACATGTCTTGACCACTAATACACCCCCATACCATCACACATGCTGCCTTTTACACTTTCACCCTAGAACAGTCCGGATGGTTCTTTTCCTCTTTGGTCCGGAGGACACGACGTCCAGTTTCCAAAAACAATTTGAAATGTAGACTCGTCAGACCACAGAACACTTTTAAACTTTGCATCAGTCCATATTAGATGAGCTCAGGCCCATCGAAGCATTTCTGGGTGTTGTTGATAAATGACTTTGGCATTGCATAGTAGAGTTTTAACTTGCACTGAGACACTTGTGATTTAGGGCTATATAAATAAACATTGATTGATTGATTGACTTACAGATGTAGCGACAAACTGTAGTTACGGACAGTGGTTTACTGAAGTGTTCCTGAGCCCATGTGGTGATATCCTTTACACACTGATGTCACTTTTTGATGCAGTACCGCCTGAGGGACCCAAGGTGCGTAATATCATGGCTTACGTGCAGTGATTTCTCCACATTCTCTGAACCTTTTGATGATATTACAGAGCAATAAGCTGCTTGAGAAATGTTGTTGTTCAACAATTTGCTCAGGCATTTGTTGACAAAGTGGTGACCCTCGCCCCGTCCTTGTTTGTGAACGACTGAGCATTTCATGGAAGCTGCTTTTATACCCAATCATGGCACCCACCTGTTCCCAATTAGCCTGTTCACCTGTGGGATGTTCCAAATAAGTCTTTGATGAGCATTCCTCAACTTTCTCACTCTTTTTTGCCACTTGTGCCAGCTTTTTTGAAACATGTTGCAGGCATCAAATTCCAAATGAGCTAATATTTGCAAAAAAATAACAACGTTTTCTAGTTTGAACGTTAAATATCTTGTATTTGCAGTCTATTCAATTGAATATAAGTTGAAAAGGATTTGTTGAATTCTCTTTTTATTTACCATTTACACATTTTGTACATAGACACTGTGAGTGTCTATGTACAACAGTCGTGGTATGTCACCACCAGTCCCGGCAGCATGAGGGATGTAACCCGGAGTGTTTGGTAGGATCAAGTCAATAAAATAGTCTAAATCAGGGGTCGGCAACCCGCGGCTCCAGAGCCGCATGCGGCTCCTTGACCACTCTGATGCGGCTCAGCTACATACATGCCGACCCCCCCGATTTTCCCAGGAGATTTATGGATCTCAGTGTCTTTCATAGATTACTCCCAGGGAAAAAAATAATCCTATTTACACTCTAATTACTAAATAAAGGGCGTGCCCTAATTGCACTGCAGTAATTGTCCTCTATAACATTTACATACAGCATGCCAGTCCAGCCACATGTTGCATGTTGTTATTACTTGCACACACAGGAGACAGCAAAGCATACTTACTCATCAGCCACACAGCTTACACTGACGGTAGCCGTATCAAACAACTTTAACATTGTTACGTTACAAATATGCGCCACACTGTGAACCCACACCAAAAAAGAATGAAAAACACATTTCTGGAGAACATCCCACCGTAACACAACATAAACACAACACAACCATTACCCAGAATCCCATGCAGCCCTAACTCTTCCGGTCTACATTATACACCCCCGCTACCACCAAATCCCCCCACACATCAACCCCCCCCCCCCCCCCCTCTCCGTGCGTTGGTTGAGCGGAAGAGTTAGGGCTGCATGGGATTCTGGGTATTGGTACCGTCAGTGTAAGATGTGTGGCTGCTGAGTTAGTACGCCCTGCTGTCACTTACGTGAGCAAGCCGAAATTGCATTCTACGTGTGGTCGAGCAGGTACACTGTAAGGGCAGGCTGTAGAGGGCGCCAAATGCAGTGTCATCACGCTCTGATATTCGGGAGTCTCCCGGGAAAAATGAGAAGGTTGGCAAGTATGACGCTATCAAGCGCCATTCATTCAAAACTCGCGGTCTGCACTAACATCAAATTTCCACATTAAAGTGCGTGCCGGTGCGTGTGTCGGAGACCCCTGATTAACATAGTACAAAGCATTTAAGCTTTGTATGCAGTGTTTTTCATTTTAAATTTTTTTGTGGCTCCCATTATTTTCTTTAATTTGTGAAACTTGCCAAAATGGCTCTTTGAGTGGTAAAGGTTGCCGACCCCTGGTCTAAATGGTAGACCTCAGCTGTCTGTTTGTTGTTTTTTTAGCAAGAGCAGCGCTTGATGAAAGGAATCAGTCACATGTTCCTGTGAAATTGATAAGACAGTCGATAAGGCGGCGAGGGTAAACACAGTTTGTAACCTACACTTCTCGTCACCTCAACATCTATTATTCATGGGACCGGATGATTCTTTCATGAAGCGAGCTGCTTGCACATAATTCATAACGCGGCTGTGGAAAGTAGGACAGAGTGAGATGCAGGCGGGGGAGGGGAGACGGGAGGATGAGGGGGAACCAGGGTGACGAAAAGGATATCAACCGGGGGGGAAAAAAAAGGGGGAGCGTGGGATGTAATACACTTTTAAACCAGGAGTGTTTACCGCAGAGAGAACTGACGGCAAATTGGAAAATGAGGAGATTAAGGGCAGAAGAGAGAGACGAACACCCACAGACATTGTAAAAGGGAGGATGAGGAGGATGAGGAGGATGAGGAGGAGGCGTGAAGCTGATGGGAGATGTCTCTATCAAGTGCTGGGAGGCGGGGTCTGCGGCAACCACACAACTTTCTGATTGGTTCCTGGTTATACCGGGAGCACATTTTCTGCAGCTCCACCGTGACACAAATGTCCTGGTAATCTGCATCCTCCTCCACCGTGAGACAAATGTCCTGGTAATCTGCATCGTCCTCCACCGTGAGACAAATGTCCCGGTAATCTGCATCGTCCTCCACCGTGAGACAAATGTCCTGGTAATCTGCATCCTCCTCCAGGGACGTCACATCAGCATTAGCAAGGAGAAGAGTTGGTGCAGCAAATAACTATTTTACATTTGAAGGAAGGATGTGACTTTTGTGAGGCGGTTGTTGCTCCTTTTCAACAAGCTATAGGTGTCATGAAAGTGTGTGTGTGTGTGTGTGTGTGTGTGTGTGTGTGTGTGTGTGTGTGTGTGTGTGTGTGTTCTGGCAATGCTTACTTAATGGGGACGTGGCTCTGTTTACACAGTCACCTTTAGGGCACCTCTGACAGTATGTGGACAAAACAAAAACAGTTCTGAAGATGCCTAAGTGATTTTGAAGCTTTGGCCCATAAAATATGTTTACTGGTTGGTTTGAGTGTGAGACATTTGCACAGCAGCCCCCTCATCCGGCTGTAGCTGCTACATTTGAGTGGTGAAACTTCCTATAAGAGGACAGCTAAAGTGCTGTATTCTGACCATCATGTCATATTTACTTTACACTTTTTTTTTTTAAATGGTCCTCAGTAGTCACGTACAAATTTGTGTATTATGCAAAATGATTTAAATGTGGTCCCCATGAACCAAGGGAAGTCTTTTTCCCCAGGGTCCCCAGTAAGAATGATCAGCACATTGCTTCATCAATCCAGAGATTTAAAGACGTGTATGAGCTAACATGGCCAGTGGACATTTGACACCATTTTTTTATGCCTCCACAACTTGTAGAAAGGCTGCTCCCCACAAGTCATGATCAAAAACTTGCTCCCCATTCCAAATGATAACCAGTATGTGTGTGTGTGTGTGTGTGTGTGTGTGTGTTCTTGTATTTCTAAAAAGTACCGTCCATATGAGGAGGTGTGAACAAGTTAGGACATAAATCATGGTCCCAATATGGAAAGGAAAACCATTGCATCTAATAGAGAGTCAAATACTAGAGTCCGCGAACATTGCTCCAAAGTCAGGATTTTTTTGTTGATTTAATGTGCATACAAAAGTAAACATTGACAGGTGCAAAGGCAGCAATATATGATAAAACAAGATGGCAGCTAAAGAAGGACTTCTCTATTCATCCCCGAAAAAAGCCGCCAGGTGAACAACTGATTTGACCACTTCCGGTGCTGATGTAATTCAACTTGCGTCCTATATGTGACCATAGGATGAACAAATACACTACGCTACTAAGACTATGGTGGCCATTAACCGTTAGCTTCTACAGCTGGGTTGCCCAAAGTGCTGCACAGGGGCCATCTGTGGTCCCTGACTCCTTTGTCATCGACCTTAAGCACGTTACAAAAAACAAAATATAGATATCTCATTTGGTGGTGAAATCTATCAAAATGAGGGTGGTCCCAAAAAGGAGGGATTTTTCAAACTGACTTTGTGTGGCTTTTAAAAGTGCTCCCCCTCTGGTCAACATATGAAATAACAAGCGTGTGTAAACATGTTAAGTGCTCCCCCTCTGGTCAACATATGAAATAACAAGCGTGTGTAAAAATGCTAAGTGCTCCCCCTCTGGTCAACATATGAAATAACAAGTGTGTGTAAGGTGTTAATGCAGCTCATCACCTATTTGTACTCCTCCTGCATTCTTTTATTCATTTTGACAAAGTGACAGATTGAGCTGGAGCCTACCCCAGCAGACGTACTGCATATGCCAGATAGTTAGATACATATCCTTGTGCTAAATACTTCAAATGTCTGAATATTACTTAACGAACACAAGCTGTATGTCCGTGCATAAACAGCTATATGTGTTCCTCAACATCTTCTCATCCCATGGCCGATAATCTCCTCACTCCCACTTAATGCTTGCAGCTATTTAGTGACAGGTTAGACTTCTTAGTCCCTCTCCATCTTCTTACTTCTTTACCCCCCGACACCCTCCACCTCCTTTCCTCTTGATCCTTGTGCACAAGTCTGCTGACACTCCTTCATGTCGCTTTTTAACGGCTGACTCAGACATCACAAGCTCTTCTGTGGCGCAGTGGCAATATAAATATGTCTAACTATGTCATATTTACATATGTATATTTATGTCATATTTACATATTTATATTTATGTCATATTTACATACGTGTTCATGTGCGTCTGAGAAGACTTCATCAGGCTTTGCCAGCATCCCCCCAGGGTGACTTTGTTTGAACATGCGTGGTTGCTCTTTGTTTATATTTGGGTCAACATCTGACTTCCTGTGCACCACATACTTCCTGTCTGCCAGCCTGTCTGCTTCTGTCTTTTCATGCCATCGAAAGATTGCAGAGTGCACAAAAACATGCCCTGAATAAACTTCTCATTAAATCTTGTAAAAATGTGTTCCTTATTAATATATGTTTATTCATTTTGTCATCGTTGTCTACCCAATTTCCTTTTTGTCATCAAGTTCCACCTCAGAAAACACCAACATTAAAGTACAGTAGCATAGTAGGCCTAAACAGTCATTGAAAACAAGGCAGAAGTTTTATTTAACAATAATATTTAATGTTGTTGGCCACTGTGACATTACACAGAGTTTGAACAGTAACACTGTCTTTGAATATTTAATTAAATGATTATTTGGTGTACCACTAGATGGACCCTGCGTAGTACCACAGTCAGAGGTGGGTAGTAACGCGCTACATTTACTCCGTTACATCTACTTGAGTAACTTTTGGGATCAATTGTACTTCTAAGAGTAGTTTTAATGCAACATACTTTTACTTTTACTTGAGTAAATTTATAGGGAAGAAACGTTACTTTTACCCCACTCCATTTATCTACATTCAGCTCGCTACTCGCTACTGATTTTTATCCATCTGTTAATGCACGCTTTGTTTGTTTTGGTCCGTCAGACAGACCTTCAAAGTAGGATCTATCGCATGCCTGCGTTTCACCAATCAAATGCAGTCACTGGTGACGTTTGACTCCGTTTCACCAATCAAATGCAGTCACTGGTGACGTTGGACTCCGTTTCACCAATCAAATGCAGTCACTGGTGACGTTTGACTCCGTTTCACCAATCAAATGCAGTCACTGGTGACGTTGGACTCCGTTTCACCAATCAAATGCAGTCACTGGTGACGTTTGACTCCGTTTCACCAATCAAATGCAGTCACTGGTGACGTTTGACTCCGTTTCACCAATCAAATGCAGTCACTGGTGACGTTTGACTCCGTTTCACCAATCAAATGCAGTCACTGGTGACGTTTGACTCCGTTTCACCAATCAAATGCAGTCACTGGTGACGTTTGACTCCGTTTCACCAATCAAATGCAGTCACTGGTGACGTTTGACTCCGTTTCACCAATCAAATGCAGTCACTGGTGACGTTTGACTCCGTTTCACCAATCAAATGCAGTCACTGGTGACGTTTGACTCCGTTTCACCCATCAAATGCAGTCACTGGTGACGTTTGACTCCGTTTCACCAATCAAATGCAGTCACTGGTGACGTTTGACTCCGTTTCACCAATCAAATGCAGTCACTGGTGACGTTTGACTCCGTTTCACCAATCAAATGCAGTCACTGGTGACGTTTGACTCTGTTTCACCAATCAAATGCAGTCACTGGTGACGTTTGACTCCGTTTCACCAATCAAATGCAGTCACTGGTGACGTTTGACTCCGTTTCACCCATCAAATGCAGTCACTGGTGACGTTTGACTCCGTTTCACCAATCAAATGCAGTCACTGGTGACGTTTGACTCCGTTTCACCAATCAAATGCAGTCACTGGTGACATTTGACTCCGTTTCACCAATCAAATACAGTCACTGGTGACGTTTGACTCCGTTTCACCAATCAAATGCAGTCACTGGTGACGTTTGACTCCGTTTCACCGATCAAACAGAGCCAGGCGGTCACATGATTAACTTGCACATAAAGTTTCAGCGGCAAACAACAACAAGCTTAAGCTTACATGAACTCAACATCAAATTTGAGGAAGCACATGGCGGTAAGAAACGTCAGTAGATATTTTGGCTGTCACCGTAGGCTGATGTTAGCTTCCCTGCTATGAATCACTGTCAAATGTACATCGTGTGGGGACATTTATTAACGCACTGCAGCCTCATAGACACACACACACACACACACACACACACACACACACACACACACACACACACACACACACACACACACACACACACACACACACACACACACACACACACACACACACACACACACACACACACACACACACACACACACACACACACACATGCATACAAACACCAATCAGAAGTGCACAGTGTGTTCTCAGGTGCAGCCCCCACCTATCAGTTTATGGTTTGCGTAAAGGCTAACTTGTTATTTTCCTTTGTAATATCTGCCTACTGAGCCTATGGTGCTGTTGAGTTATTGTGGTCAATTTGCCTTAATTTTTTTATGTTAATGTATTATTATTTAACATATATTATTGTTTTAGTTGCTTAAGAGATATTCCTGGCTCTGAATTTGCTCATTGCTATTTGTATGTTTTTGTGCATTATTTGTTGCCGTCATCATTAATTGAACAGGTTACTCATCAGTTACTCAGTACTTGAGTTGTTTTTTCACAACATACTTTTTACTTTTACTCAAGTAAATATTTGGGTGACTACTCCTTACTTTTACTTGAGTCATAAATCTCTAAAGTAACAGTACTCTTACTTGAGTACAATTTCTGGCTACTCTACCCACCTCTAACCACAGTTTGAGAATCACTGTGCTTCCTTTTCCCTTATTTGTTTTCACCTTTCCACACATTTTTTTTTAAATCTCTTTGACCCCTATAGCTGATTTTCCATGTCCCACTCCCCTTCTGTCATTTCCCTGAATTAACATTTTTCTTTAGTTAAAATGGCAAGATCAAGCCAGTGGCACAAATGTAACCTTCACATTGTGGCTCAGTGAAGTCACTGAACAGCACATTTTTTTAAAAATCCAAATGGACGCAAGCCCCAAAAGTGCTGATAAGGTAAAAAAGAAAAAAAAATATCAGCGGTGTGAAAGTAGAATGCAGAAATAAGTAGATGTTAACAACAAACCATACAGTAGAAGCTCCAAAGTCAAATCCATTGACTTTCATGACGCTGGTTGTTAATTGTGATCTAAAATTAATGTTCCTGAGGAAATTAAGGGAATCTTTCAAGTCAGGTTTTCATAGTTCTTTTAGTTTATAAGATCAATGATATTGGGCAGGTGAAATCCATGCCATGACCAACTCACACAATGAACAAGTCAGACCGCAGAAAGTTTATTCTCAAAGCACTAATTAAAAACTAAAAACTGCCCTCAAAGGAGAACAGCACTTGTTTTGGAATTTTGCTTATTGTTGGCAATCATTATGAAGACATGACGACGGATGGATTTAAGGCGATCCAAAGTCTGCGCACAATGTAGCCTATTATTACAAATTATTTATATATCAACTGGTCAGCTACTTCTCGCTTCCTTGCTCGTGGACGTTTATTGTAGATCATAAATCCTGCCTTTCCCCTGGATAGTAGAAGGATGAGGATGTAATCCGACAAGTTGGTACACTTTGACAGCCAATTTAGACCTGGAGATGGCAAAAAAGGCCACAGTTGACTCTAGAAACATGTCTCTGATGATCCTGATAACACATTCCAACAACAGTGGTCTCTCAGGGCATTGAATCCATCACAAACAGACGGTTTGTCAGTTTGTCTTCTAAGATGTTCTGCCTGTCATCCAAGCAGGATTCATCCATTCATGCCCCCAGACTGAGATAGGACATCTCAAGTGTGAGCACCTGGTGGCAGATCCAAAGTATTTATCCTCTCATCCTTGAGGGCGTGTTCCCTCTTCTAAAACAACAGTCCAGTTCAAATGGATTCAGTGCTCTACCAGTTTTGGACATATTTTAATGAGTGAAATAGTTTGGATATTCAAATGTTGACGGAGACGAATGCCATTTTTAATGGGCCAAATTGCTCATTAAGCCCAAACTAGCCCTCCTTCATGTTGTCCCATTTTCTTCCCTCCCCTTAATTCCACATGCACACTTTTGTCTCCTCCATCTCAGGCTTCCTCCTTCTCTCCTCCAATCCTCTTTGCCTTCCTTCTTCCTTCTGTCTGACTCACTGTCTCACTTCCTCTCCTCTCCTCTGGAAGGGAGAGATTATGGAGATGAGGATGCCTTGGTTAAGGACAATCTGCGGTCCTTGGGTGACATGCCTCACTGCATCCAACATAAGACAACAGGCTGGAAAGGATGTGACTGAGATGATGTCTGAGTGTATGGAACCCATGCAAGAACATGCTAAGAAACAAATACTGAACTTGCATGCCCCAAAACAGATTCAGACATCAACGTAGAATATTTGCAAACTCCCATAACACAGAATACATTTAAGAAAGCTGTCAAAATGGTGGAACTAACGCGACGTGGCAGCCGCCAGGGGGTTTTGCACTGCAGAAGTTGGGGGTTCTCTTCTCTTTTTTCAGTCTCCTCCAGCATTTATCCCTTTGAAGTTGTCATTTGCAGCTGCTTGTGTGTGCTCTACCAACTAGCCCATACATGGACTTCAGACGTGATGTGATCTATTTCTTACCTTTACAGCCAGACACTGAAGTCATTGCATCAAACACAGGTAGTTATTATATCTGTGTGGATTATTAATGTAGTTTTACTGAGCATTTATTGTAATTAGCCCTGGCTGCTGATATGTTGAAGAATGATCGGACACAGTCATGTCGAGACTGTTGATTTACTTGTTGGACTTCTTCATTAATGTCTCCTTTGGCTCTATGTTTCCACCATGGCTTTTAACGGCTCTCATTAGCCGCACATTCAGTGCCATACTTCTCTTTGGAGTTAGTTTCTTTAGTTATTATATCGCACTTCAGCCAACGTCATCCATCCTTGTAGTTGCGTCATGCAGTCCTTAGGCCAGGTTTTGTCCGCATTCTTTAGGAACACATGAGGCGTTGCTAGGGATCAGTACCGTTCACATTCAGTGCGATACGGTACCAGTTACTTATGACTGGGAATCGACAATTTTTGGTACATTTGTGTTTGTTAGTAAATATTGTTTTTGATAGTATAATACAATTTGAATGCAACACTGAATTATCATGAATTGATTAACGTGGACCCCGACTTAAACAAGTTGAAAAACTTATTGGGGTGTTACCATTTAGTGGTCAATTGTACGGAATATGTACTGTACTGTGCAATCTACTAATAAAAGTTTCAATCAAAAACACTGATTATGATACCGTATTTCCTTGAATTAGCGCCGGGGCAGTAATTAATTTAAACCCTCTTCTCACTCCGGTGCTTACCAAAGGCATGTGGTAAATTTAGGCATGCGCTTATAAATTTGAGTGTGATGTAAGGATACCATCATGAAAAGCACATTTAATTAAAAAAAACGTTATTATGGTCTTACCTTTACTTATAAATGAAGTCCATGCGCCGCTCCTTCTGACCAAAAGCATCGATAACTTGTTTATAGAAGTCTTCCTTATCTTTCTTCAGTTTTGAAAGTCTCTCTGTCTCGATGGAGATCTTCCTTTAATTATTACCTCCTGCTTCCATTGAAAGTCCAGTTTAGAAAACTGTTTTATTTTAGATATGTAATCCTCCATGTTCAAAGTTTAGGTGAGAGGAAAAAATAAACGATCGCTGTTAACTGTTGCTGCTTGTTATCACTTCCTCTGCAGCCGAGTAGTCGCAAAAATGCTCCCTGGGATCACTAGCGCCCTCTACCACCATGAGGCGGGAGTCATTTAATGACTCATAGTTGACACACGCAGCTACCGGTATATTAATAAAACATAGCTGCTTACTGTTCTTTTTAGCATATTCAATAGCTTGGACCTTAAATCCTACTGAATAGCTCTTTATCTTCTTCCCTTTATGCGATTTTAAATTATTTAAAATTAGCCTCCTCACTTTTGGAAAAGGATGCCTTGAAAGGTGAAGTGTCACTCGTGACGGGACGAGTTTGACCCGGCGGTAAAACGAGGCATATGCTAATTATTCTGCGAAACGAGTTTGACCCGGCGGTAAAACGAAGCATGCGCTAATTATTTAAAAAAAATGGATTAACTCGCTGGAATAAAAAAGACAATATAACATACATCCATAAACGTGGACACATGTGGAAAAGTGCAATATATTTATCTGTACAGTAACCTATTTATTTATTTACATATGCACCTTATTGCTTTTTTACCATGAGCTTATGTAACGAAATTTTGTTCTTATCTGTGCTGTAAAGTTCAAATTTGAATGACAATAAAAAGGAAGTCTAAGTGTAATAACTAATCTACTTAGGTTGATTGTAACGTGCATCTTAATTTAGAGGTGTTGGTAACATTTGTGTCTTCAATGAAGAGAGCAGTTATGATTTTGGTTTACAGAGTAAACAACTAAAAACTAATGTTTTGGCCATTGTTTTATCCAAATGCATACATGTGTCTAAATATGGCAGAGGACACGCATTTTTGTGGGTTTTCTGCATGTCGTCTTCATCACTAAAGGAAAAATAAATTTGCAGGACAAAATTCCTTGGACATTTTCAAGAATGTTTCTTTTTTTGTTTCTTTTTTTCCTGGTCATGTAACATGAGCGTCTGTTATGATTGTGTTACTAGTTTCAATGACCCACCTTCTCTTGCCTCTGATTGGCCAGTCCGTAATGTTTGGCCCTAACTTTATTCAATTGTGACTCATCATAGGAACACCAAGCAATCATCATGGATGTTCTCTGCATCCATGACTTCATCCAGGTCATTGGATTTTCTCCATGTTTTTTTTGGCCTGGATTCGTAGTCCATTTTCTCTCTTTGTAGCTTTGATGTTAGCTACTTCGCTACATGGCTGTAAAAGTAGCTAAGCTACAGGAAAAGCTACTCGTCAGAAAAGTAGCTAAGCTACCGCCAAGGTACTGGAAGATGTAGTTAAGCTACGTAGTTTAGCTACATAGGACGACGTGGCGCTATTGGGAGAGTGGCCGTGCCAGCAACCGGAGGGTTCCTGGTTCGATCCCCACCTTCTACCAACCTTGTCACGTCCGCTGTGTCCTTGAGCAAGACACTTCACCCTTGCTCCTGATGGGTCGTGGTAAGTACCTTGAAGGTAGAAAAGCGCTATACAAGTATAACCCATTTACCATTGACATGTAGCTTGCTACTGCCCATCACTGCCAGTTTGTCCAGTCAAGTGTAGCCCCTTTACTTCTTTCCCCATCTACTTAGACCCTTTAATTGGCTTCACACGCACTTGACTTCAGGACTGAAGCCATCACAGCAGCACACCCAGCAGGCACTCATTATGACAAACCTCAGCAACGGGGAGCTTTCCATAGCGTGGGCTACAATTGAGGGAATTAGCTTTCTGAATTATGCGCCTTGCACAAGGGCAACACATGCCAGTCTGCACATTGGACACTTCAGTCAACAGCCACATTCTTTAGTCTGGTGACCCAACACTGCTGGAACCTTCCAGCAGAAGTGTGAGGCTCTGAAAACAACATTGGTTAATTGAAAACTATTGTTAAGGAAGGTTTATAATAATTATGATGTGTTCCTGACTTGTTGCCATGCACTTTTTAACAATCAACATGGAAAATTGCTTTCGGCTTCCATTTTTGCACCAGTGCGAAGCAGAAGGTGCTGCGTGTGAACGGTCAATGAGTTATCTAATCCTCTCTCTGCCGCTGCGACAAGTTAATAGCAAATGATTGTTCACATTGTTTCACAAATAGGGCTTTATAATGGAATGCAGCATCTTTGTCGTCTGCACAATGTATGCACAAATACACTGCGCTCCTAACCACCATGAAGCCAGATTAAAATAAGATGCTGCATTTTCTACTCACACACACACGCACACACACACACACACACACAGCAGCAAATATGTAAACATGAATCACCTTGTTAAATCCCCGTGTGTTTGTGTTCGTTTAAAATGTATTCATAAAGGGACGCTGCATGTAAATTGCAATGCAACATGTTTTTTACACAAGAATTGCTGGACTAATGAGATCCTTGAATAGATTTATGCGAGTTTTTGGAAACGATTGACTTTCCTCAAAGTGGCTTTCTCACGTTACAACAATTTCCGTACGTATATGAAAGCCAAGAAGGATTGTGATCCTTTGTGCGCCCTTCCAGTGAAGGCCATATGGTATTATGTGAGGGTTAGATAAAGATGTCAGCATGTGAATCAGTTGCTGGAGCATGTTTGGCCACATTGTCTCCCAGCAGATGAGAGAAACATCAAGCCATACGGTCTTTTATGTCTCTTTTCACTGCCGTCCTACGTGTCCGACGCAAGCTGTTGTGGTGTGTGCCGCCGCTCCCTGGCAGCTAAATGATGAGACCCGATGAGGCGAGCCAGTGTTGTAACATCAGCGCTTTGAGGGAAACTTGCTGTGCATCTCAAGTGGCTGCATTTAACGTAGCAATGGGAGGATAATGTGTGTTGACATATGGAATGCAGGGAAATAATGGCCATATTGAACTTCGTGCGACCTTAAAGTCAACAACGGGAATAGCAGACCTCCGTGGCTCTCATCGAGGGCGGACGCTTTGCCTTCCCTCTCATGCTTGTTTCTTTCTTATGTCTTGTTTAACTCTCTTGGAGCCTCTTTTTGCAAGGATCTCCAACATCTAAACAATAGAACTGATCATATTACACCTATACTGTATATACATATATACATATATATATACCTATACTGGCTCACTTGCACTGGCTTCCTGTGCACTTTAAGGTTTTACTACTTAGGTATAAAATATTACACGGTCTAGCTCCATCCTATCTTGCTGATTGTATTGTACCATATGTCCCGGCAACAAATCTGCGTTCAAAGAACTCCGGCTTATTAGTTATTCCCAGAGCCCAAATAAAGTCTGCGGGCTATAGAGCGTTTTCTATTGGGGCTCCAATACTATGGAATGTTCTAGCAGTAACAGTTAGAGATGCTACCTCAGTAGAAGCATTTAAGTCCCATCTTAAAACTCATTTGTATACTCTAGACTTTAAATAGACCCCCTTTTTAGACCAGTTGATCTGCCGTTTCTTTTCTGCTCTGCCCCCTCTCCTTCGTGGAGAGGGGGGGGGGGCACAGATTCAGTGACAATAGATGATGTGCTAGCTGTCCAAAGTCGGGACCCAGGGTGGACCACTCATCTGTGCATCAGTTGATGACATCTCTGTGCTGCTGACCTGTCTCCACTCAAGATGATCTCCTGCTGGTCCCACTATGGACTGGACTCTCCCACTATTATGTTAGATCCACTATGGACTGGACTCTCACTATTATGTTAGATCCACTATGGACTGGACTCTCACTATTATGTTAGATCCACTATGGACTGGACTTTCACACTATTATGTTAGATCCACTATGGACTGGACTCTCACACTATTATGTTAGATCCACTATGGACTGGACTTTCACACTATTATGTTAGATCCACTATGGACTGGACTCTCACACTATTATGTTAGATCCACTATGGACTGGACTCACACACTATTATGTTAGATCCACTATGGACTGGACTTTCACACTATTATGTTAGATCCACTATGGACTGGACTCTCACACTATTATGTTAGATCCACTATGGACTGGACTCTCACACTATTATGTTAGATCCACTATGGACTGGACTCTCACTATTATGTTAGATCCACTATGATCTGGACTCTCCCACTATTATGTTAGATCCACTATGGACTGGACTCTCACTATTATGTTAGATCAACTATGGACTGGACTCTCACACTATTATGTTAGATCCACTATGGACTGGACTCTCACACTATTATGTTAGATCCACTATGGACTGGACTCTCCCAGTATTATGTTAGATCCACTATGGACTAGACTCTCACTATTATGTTAGATCCACTATGGACTGGACTCTCACTATTATGTTAGATCCACTATGGACTGGACTCTCACACTATTATGTTAGATCCACTATGGACTGGACTCTCACACTATTATGTTAGATCCACTATGGACTGGACTCTCACACTATTATGTTAGATCCACTATGGACTGGACTCTCACACTATTATGTTAGATCCACTATGGACTGGACTCTCACACTATTATGTTAGATCCACTATGGACTGGACTCTCACACTATTATGTTAGATCCACTATGGACTGGACTCTCTCACTATTATGTTAGATCCACTATGGACTGGACTCTCACTATTATGTTAGATCCACTATGGACTGGACTCTCACACTATTATGTTAGATCCACTATAGACTGGACTCTCACAATATTATGCTAGATCCACTCGACGTCCACTCGATTCTCATTGTCATTGGGTTGAGTTTTTTCTTGCCCTGATGTGGGATCTGAGCCGAGGATGTGGTTGTGGCTCGTGCAGCCCTTTGAGATACTCGTGATTTAGGGCTATATAAGTAAACATTGATTGATTGGTTGATTGATGAACTGACCTCTCAACGAAATTGACAAGACCTTCTCAACGGAAACCTGTCCTGACAGGACGGTTGTTGCTAGACACAAGATGACCTCTTGGGAGAAGCAATGTGTCTGACGACCCTTTCAGTCAAGGACGTTGAAGATATCTTGCCTCACGGAATCCTAAAAACAGAACATCTGCTGATTGGAGTCAGCGTTGCCCGGGTGTATTGACAAAGTGGAAGGTGGTGGCAGCTGTTGAAGGTATACCCAAAGCTGCCACAAATGAGTGAAGAATGAGAAGAGCTGTGGGCACTCAGACCTTTGTGGATTTGAACAAAATCGCAAACTGGACAACATCTTGGAGAGGCCGTCTGCTCCGCATGGTGAAGTATGATGAATTTAAGAACCAGTAATTGATCATTAGAGTGAAAAGTTTAAATTAATTCTAATCTGGATTGTTTTCCCTGGCTGGTGCGACCTGGCAAGGAAGTTACTTTGAGATTGTCCCAAAAGGACAGTAGGTTGAAGACGCTATAAACACCTTCCAGGTCTCTTATGGACACACACCTGCCTGTTGTTTGTGGACTTTTCTTGGACTGACTGGCTGACTCTGCGAGAGCACCAAGGTCACAAAACAAAGCCACTCTGCAGGCTTACACGCGCAAAATACGTCCACCGAAAGAAAGGCTATACACACGTGCCCAACCCCCACATCCCATGCCTGCATCGGGTCACCCCACGTAGGTATGACGGAAAACAAGGAGGGTGATTCTATTGTGAGTCAAACAACAACAAAATAAAATAATTTTCAACAAAAGGGCAGTAAAAATAATATTAACCTAATAATTTGATTAGTTTGTCCATAGGATGGACATAAGGATTTGACGGTAGGGACACTGTACCATTCCAAACTGTGACCATGTTTGTAGTGATCCTCCATGACTGTTTGGACATACCTTTATTTTTCTGTGCTTGGTGTTGATTCCTTTTCAGCGCGCTTCTTTCTTTGCTTCCACTTCCTGTGTGCTTTCATTTCTTGCCACTTCTCCTGAGCCTTGCCTGCCTCGCCTGTACCTCCACCATTGTACTTGCACGCCGCCTGTTGTCTCTGCATCTTGGGGTCACGTTGCAGGCCACAGTGCCTGAATGGGACAATATTTGTATGAAAATATTTTTTTACGGAATATGTTTCACACATCTTCAAAGTTGCCTCGAAATCGGTTCAAGGTAGTGAAGACCAAGGTGTAACAAAATAATCCAAAACTACATAAAAATCATCTGGTTTGTTGTTTGTGTGCAGAACAGTTAAGAAAACAAATAAACATTGATGTTTCTATAGAAATCTAGCAATAGCGCACATACCTCCACTAAGGCGGACTTATTGCCATAAAGCCATAAGCCGAATCCCTTGAAAAAGTGACATATTTGCATGGTTCATGTCAGGTTCAAACACTGATGACATTTATTAAACAAGACAAGAAGCAAAGAATCAAACAGAGACAGAATTAAATTTGTAAATCTGTACAGTCTTGCCAAAATATTGCACTCCTCCTTCTTTATTTGACTTTCTCCCCCCACCTGACCACAGCTGCTTCCAGAGGGGAGTGGGTCGTAAACAGCGTTGCCTTTGGTTACCGAACAGTTCAAAAAAAGAGGTCGTAAAATAGTTCAAAAAGAGTTCCATAAAATAGTTCATAAAGAGTTCGTAAAATACTTCAAAAAGAGTTCGTCTGGAAATTGGGCAGATCCTGCTATCTGTCCGCTTTGAAGTCACAGTGGAGTTTTACGAGCCTTCCTCCTGGTAGGCCTCAAAGACAGCTCCCGTGTCCCTGCCAGGAACTCAATGTAATACAAAGCTTTTGTGATCATTTAGAAACAATTATTCTAACATTTCACCATACAAAAACAAATCTCAATCAAAAACCTTCTAACACAAAGATATGGTGGTACCTCAGCTTACGAGTTACATTTTTTAATAACTGACAGAGCTCATTTATTTAAAAAAAAAGAGCATTGCTGGCAGTAGTGCACCCCTAAAGGTGCATGGGAGAGAGAGACTGCACTCAAGTGCTCAAAACGTCCAAAAAAATTCAGAATTTTTGATCATATAGTATATATTTATGTAAAAAAAAAAAAAAAAAAACGCCATTAAAACATATTAAATGACACCAAAACGCATCAATTGAATTTGTTTGAATCAGAAATTATAAAAGGATGTTGCTGAATAGACAATGTCTCTAATATTTCTGACTGTCCAAATATGTTGAAACGCACACGTAGGGCGTAGTACTCTCGTCTGTCCACCAGGTGTCCTTGCAACTTTGTAACTGAGTCAGTTTGCACATCCTTTTTAAACGTGCTAAAAAAAATACGCCAAATAAAGTTCCCAAAACGGTGTTGATAAATCACGTTGTGCGTATCGTGGGTGTTTGGATGAACAACATATATTCTACATATTACACGCAAAATAGAATGCACGCCTTATTCTGCTCACTTGACAGACTTTGCACCCGTTTACTAAACCAGCTTTGCATGTGCTACCAAGTTTGTGTTGATAGCACACGTTTAATCACACGCACACCTTTCGTAAAGCAGACTGTTAGCATGTCACGTTTGTTTGCGAACAACATTTGATTGACTTTCACGGGCAACACCAATAAAATAATTTCTCTACTAAAATATTAGCAGCGTTAAGCCCAAGCAGTTGACATTTCTTGTATTTCAAGCGCTACTTTGATATTGAAGGTGTTGTTAGTACGCCTCTGCAGTGTCCGCCAGCTGTGCCAAGTCTTTCCTGGCAGGCTCGCCGCAGGCACGAAACCATCTGTGTGTGCAGGCAAGTATTTAAATGTCCTCCTTAGAACTGGCAGCGCACCACAACCACCTCCATGGCCGGGAGTAAATGCACAATTCTGCCTTGGCTCTGTTTACCTTTTTCACTATTTTCGCCCAAGAAGAGATTAAACGCCTTCAAAAGTGACTTCAGCAGCACTTCTTCTTCACTCTCGCTGTTAGAATAGTCCAAATTGCAAGGTCGACTTGATGTCAGGTATAAAAGATGAAAGACAGCATTTGGAACGCAAATGAAGAAGGTGTCAGTGTGTTTAAAAGCACATTAGGGACAATTACTGCGTATTATTCAGCTGTCTGTAGTGTTTATTCAACGGCACGCTGAATCCATTTGTGCAGCTATGGAATCATTCCAGTCCCAGGTGGAAAAGACATGAATACAAGAGCAAGGTAAATCCCCGACTGCAGCAAATTGGAGTGTTTGGGACTCCGACGTGACCTCAGCCAACATGTTCTTGCCTTTAAAGACTTGATATTATGACGGGCTGTAATAGTTCCTATTGCTGGCTTTTCCTGTTGAGACATTTCTGCCTGCCAAACAAGTCCAATTTATCCCAGCCATTATCACACCTTCCATGCCTGCACAGGCTGAGAACCTTCCAGCAGCTCTCGCTTTCTCCCGCTAGTTGCAGTTAGACTTGAATGCTTAGGAAAATTGGCTGGCGTGTGCAGTGAGCTTGTGAAGGGAGGCAGAGATAGAAGTCAATGCAGGCAGTTCATGTTAAGCAAACATTATTCTCACACTTTTCAGTTCATTTGTCCATCTTAAAACACATTTTACAGAACCAACACTGCAAAAAGTGAAATCTAAGTAAGATGAAATATGTCAAATAAGGGTGATATTTGCTTCTTTTCTGTCTGATAAGATCATTCTTCTCACTAAGCAGATTTGATGTTAGAGTGTTTTACTTGTTTGAAGGGTTTTGCTCCTAAATGATGTCAGTAAGATATTACAGCTTGTTGCTGAGATTTGATGAGCTATATTGAGTAAAACATGCTTGAAACTAGAATATCAAGTGTTGCAAAGCTGTGTCATCAACACTCACAAGTAGAAAACTACTTTTTTAAAGTCATCATTTCTTATTTCAAGCATGAAAAAAAAAATCCTGATGCCGAGCGCATATCATTATGTCAAGATAATGGCACTAGCATTTACTTCATTTAAGAATAGTTGTCAACATATTGAGCAGAAAGGTCTCTTTTTTTTCTACCAAGAAAAGTGCACTTGTTATTAGTGAGAATATACTTATTTTAAGCTATTTTTGGGTTCATTGAGGTTAGCTAATTTTACTTGTTTTGGAAAGTCTTGACAAGCCAAATTTTTTGTTCTATTGGCAGATAATTTTGCTTAGTTCAAGTAAAATACCCCTCATTTCTTGTTTTTGAACACTGACTTTTTGCAGTGAGCCACATTGTTTGGAAAAATAATTATAACCCATAAGCAAAAATGTGTATTTTGTTCAAATGTTTTCCTTTTTGTCTGTGAAATACAGTATGAAGGGGATTCATTCGTCGTGGTTTGCCTGACACATGAAACGTGACGGATTAGGGGGATGCACTATGCACTTTAGCCGCCAGATGGCAGTAGAGTGTTAAATATGTTAAAATGTGTTTTGTAACAATTCCGACTATATAGCACGCCAGACGACGGTACGGTTTCATTTTCAATAAGCAAGCGGGCCATGCGGGGGTGTATTCATATTCAATTTAAATACCCAGGGGTCTAACAGGTGGCAAGTTGTCGCCATCTTGTGGACAATGTGAGAAAGTCTGGTCAGGGACAAGAAGAGTGCTGTCTTGATGTAAACAAGCACAGCATTTTCACAACTTTTCTTAGTCATGGTGCAGAAGAAAAAAATGTTACCAGCAAAAAAAGTCAACACACGTAACAACCTGCTCACTGAACTTTGTGGATATCATAAAACAAATAAAATCCTGTGACCATAAAAAAGTAAAAGTACACCCAATTTAAATCAAACACTTTATCCACGTTTGACTTTTAGCTGCTTGATATTTCTGATTGATTACAAAGCTTTAAAAAGTTTGTCACGGAAGTAAACAAAGTATGAGTTGACATACTCTTAATATTAAATTGTAATATTTGTTAATTATGTATCCACTATATTATTATTACATGCAAATATATTTATATCCATCCATTATCTACCGCTTGTCCCTTCGGGGTCGCATTATGTATCTTTTTTGTTCTAAATAAGTGTCATAACGTGGGGATTTCCGCAACTTACAGCGAGGATTGTTCTCCCGGGATGCAAACGGACTTTTTCCGGACCAGGGTAGCAGGTAGGAACATATTTAATTACCAAAACTCAAAATGGTACAAAAAAACAGAAAACAACTGGAAGGCGAGCGTGCCTAATGCACGCGAAAGCTAAGGCAAACAACTTAGGACATGAAACATGAAATTAAAGACATGAAAAACTCGCTAAACTGTCGCTTGAAACAAATAGCGTGAACTATGGAAAAAGACATGGAACGAGCAGCATGAACAAAGTAATCGCATGACACAAGCATGAAAAGAGCATGAAACAATCGCATGAATACAAGCATGAACTACGGCATGAAAAGAGCATGAAACAATCGCATGAATACGAGCATGAACTATGGCATGAAAAGAGCATGAAACAATCGCATGAACACAAGCATGAACTATAGCATGAAAAGAGCATGAAACAATCGCATGAATGGGGCGGCATAGCTCGGTTGGTAGAGTGGCCGTGCCAGCAACTTGAGGGTTCCAGGTTCGATTCCCGCTTCCGCCATCCTAATTACTGCCATTGTGTCCTTGGGCAAGACACTTTACCCACCTGCTCCCAGTGCCACCCACACTGGTTTAAATGTAACTTAGATATTGGGTTTCACTATGTAAAGCGCTTTGAGTCACTAGAGAAAAGCGCTATATAAGTATAATTCACAATTCACACTATGGCATGAAAAGAACATGAAACAATCGCATGGATACAAGCATGAACTATGGCATGAAAAGAACATGAAACAATCGCATGGATACAAGCATGAACTATGGCATGAAAAGAGCATGAAACAATCGCATGAATACAAGCATGAACTATGGCATGAAAAGAGCATGAAACAATCGCATGAATACAAGCATGAACTATGGCATGAAAAGAGCATGAAACAATCGCATGGATACAAGCATGAACTATGGCATGGAAAGAGCATGAAACAATCGCATGGATACAAGCATGAACTATGGCATGAAAAGAGCATGAAACAATCGCATGAATACAAGCATGAACTATGGCATGAAAAGAGCATGAAACAATCGCACGGATACAAGCATGAACTATGGCATGAAAAGAGCATGAAACAATTGCATGGATACAAGCATGAACTATGGCATGAAAAGAGCATGAAACAATTGCATGGATACAAGCATGAACTATGGCATGAAAAGAGCATGAAACAATCGCATGAATACAAGCATGAACTATGGCATGAAAAGAGCATGAAACAATCGCACGGATACAAGCATGAACTATGGCATGAAAAGAGCATGAAACAATCGCATGGATACAAGCATGAACTATGGCATGAAAAGAACATTAAACAATCGCATGGATACAAGCATGAACTACGGCATGAAAAGAGCATGAAACAATTGCATGAATACAAGCATGAACTATGGCATGAAAAGAGCATGACACAATCGCATGAATACAAGCATGAACTATGGCATGAAAAGAGCATGAAACAATTGCATGAATACAAGCATTAACTATGGCATGAAAAGAGCATGAAACAATCGCATGAATACGAGCATGAACTATGGCATGAAAAGAGCATGAAACAATCGCATGAATACAAGCATGAACTATGGCATGAAAAGAGCATGAAACAATCGCATGAATACAAGCATGAACTATGGCATGAAAAGAGCATGAAACAATCGCATGAATACGAGCATGAACTATGGCATGAAAAGAGCATGAAACAATCGCATGAATACAAGCATGAACTATGGGAAGAAAAGAGCATGAAAAAATCGCATGAATATAGCATGAACTATGGCATGAAAAGAGCATGAAACAATCGCATGAATACAAGCATGAACTACGGCATGAAAAGAGCATGAAACAATCGCATGAATACGAGCATGAACTATGGCATGAAAAGAGCATGAAACAATCGCATGAATACAAGCATGAACTATGGCATGAAAAGAACATGAAACAATCGCATGAATACAAGCATGAACTATGGCATGAAAAGAGCATGAAACAATCGCATGAATACAAGCATGAACTATGGCATGAAAAGAGCATGAAACAATCGCATGGATACAAGCATGAACTATGGCATGAAAAGAGCATGAAACAATCGCATGAATACGAGCATGAACTATGGCATGAAAAGAGCATGAAACAATCACATGAATACGAGCATGAACTATGGCATGAAAAGAGCATGAAACAATCGCATGAACACAAGCATGAACTATGGCATGAAAAGAGCATGAAACAATTGCATGAATACAAGCATGAACTATGGCATGAAAAGAGCATGAAACAATCGCATGAATACAAGCATGAACTATGGCATGAAAAGAGCATGAAACAATTGCATGGATACAAGCATGAACTATGGCATGAAAAGAGCATGAAACAATCGCATGAATACAAGCATGAACTATGGCATGAAAAGAACAATGTCGCCAGACCGACTAACTGGCAACGACAGTAATAGTCTCTCTTGATTAGAGACAGGTGTGACCCGAATGCAAGAGGCAGGTGAAAATCATAAGTCGTCATGGAAACTAAAACAAACAAGGGAGTGCGAACAGGAACCAAAAGAGTCCAAAAACTAACAAAAAACAACAAAAGCATAATCCAGACCACAGATCATGACAATAAGCTTGAAACAAATATTTCAGTGTGTGTATATAAGTACTTTCTGAGCCCACTGAACAATACAGTGATATGAATTATAACTAATAATTTTGGTCGTAATAACTGTGATATGAAAACGTTCATATTGTTACATCTCTAGCTGACGATCAGTGAGGGTAAATATAGGACAAAAACATATATATTAAAAGCATATAAACCAGGGCTTCTCAGACTTTTTGCACCAACTACCACCTCAGAAAACACTTGCTTCTCCAACTTCCACCATAATGACAACATTAAATACAGTAGTGTAGTAGACCTAAGTATTCATTAAGTACCACCATAATGACAACATTAAATACAGTAGTGTAGTAGACCTAAGTATTCATTAAGTACCACCATAATGACAACATTAAATACAGTAGTGTAGTAGACCTAAGTATTCATTAAGTACCACCATAATGACAACATTAAATACAGTAGTGTAGTAGACCTAAGTATTCATTAAGTACCACCATAATGACAACATTAAATACAGTAGTGTAGTAGACCTAAGTATTCATTAAGTACCACCATAATGACAACATTAAATACAGTAGTGTAGTAGACCTAAGTATTCATTAAGTACCACCATAATGACATCATTAAATACAGTAGCGTAGTAGACCTAAGTATTCATTAAGTACCACCATAATGACAACATTAAATACAGTAGTGTAGTAGACCTAAGTATTCATTAAGTACCACCATAATGACAACATTAAATACAGTAGTGTAGTAGACCTAAGTATTCATTAAGTACCACCACAATGACATCATTAAATACAGTAGTGTAGTAGACCTAAGTATTCATTAAGTACCACCATAATGACAACATTAAATACAGTAGTGTAGTAGACCTAAGTATTCATTAAGTACCACCATAATGACAACATTAAAATACAGTAGCGTAGTAGACCTAAGTATTCATTAAGTACCACCATAATGACAACATTAAATACAGTAGTGTAGTAGACCTAAGTATTCATTAAGTACCACCATAATGACAACATTAAATACAGTAGTGTAGTAGACCTAAGTATTCATTAAGTACCACCATAATGACAACATTAAAATACAGTAGCGTAGTAGACCTAAGTATTCATTAAGTACCACCATAATGACAACATTAAATACAGTAGTGTAGTAGACCTAAGTATTCATTAAGTACCACCATAATGACAACATTAAATACAGTAGTGTAGTAGACCTAAGTATTCATTAAGTACCACCATAATGACAACATTAAATACAGTAGTGTAGTAGACCTAAGTATTCATTAAGTACCACCATAATGACAACATTAAATACAGTAGTGTAGTAGACCTAAGTATTCATTATGTACCACCATAATGAAAACATTAAAATACAGTAGCGTAGTAGACCTAAGTATTCATTAAGTACCACCATAATGACAACATTAAATACAGTAGTGTAGTAGACCTAAGTATTCATTAAGTACCACCATAATGACAACATTAAATACAGTAGTGTAGTAGACCTAAGTATTCATTAAGTACCACCATAATGACAACATTAAATACAGTAGTGTAGTAGACCTAAGTATTCATTAAGTACCACCATAATGACAACATTAAATACAGTAGTGTAGTAGACCTAAGTATTCATTAAGTACCACCATAATGACAACATTAAATACAGTATCGTAGTAGGCCTAAGTATTCATTAACAATAAGGAACAGGTTGTCTTTAACAAGTACCGTATTTTTCAGACTATAAATCGCAGTTTTTTTCATAGTTTGGCCGGGGGTGCGACTTATACTCAGGAGCGACTTATGTGTGAAATGATGAACACATTAGCGTAAAATATCAATAATATTATTGATGTCATTGACGTAAGAGACTAGACGTATAAGATTTCATGGGATTTAGCGATTAGGAGTGACAGATTGTTTGGTAAACGTATAGCATGTTCTATATGTTATAGTTATTTGAATGACTCTTACCATAATATGTTACGTTAGCATAGCAGTTGGTTATTTATGCCTCATATAACGTACACTTATTCAGCCTGTTGTTCACTATTCTTTAGACATTTTAAATTGCCTTTCAAATGTCTATTCTTGCTGTTGGCTTTTATCAAATACATTTCCCCAAAAAATGTGACTTATACTCCAGTGTGACTTATATATGTTTTTTTCCTTCTTTATTATGCATTTTCAGCCGGTGCGACTTATACTCCGGAGCGACTTATACTCCGAAAAATACGGAATATTGAATAGTATTGGCCAGTGTAACATTACACCGAGTTTGAACAGTAACACTGTGTTTGACAATCCCTGATCTAAAGGATTGCCTTTGAGAGCATGTTTTTCCTGTCCTGGGGCCGTACTTATCAAGCTTCTTAGGATGACTCCTAAGAAGTCTGCTAAGAGTTGACTTAAGAGTAAATAAATTCTTGGCTGAAAGCTGCACTTCAAAGTTAGTTATCAAGCGTCTTACTCACACTTTCAGCGAAGTGTAGGACTGAATCTTAAGTGTCACACTCAGAGCTGAATTACGACATTACTATGTGCCGTAAACGCAATTTTAGGTGACGTCATTTCTGTGTCCATAGAAATGACCAATCACGGAAGGGAATCCCTTGTCTAAGAATAAAGAAATATCTTGGAAATATTTAAGTGGACAATGGGAGTGTATATTTTGACAATAAACTACAAAATAATACAAAACAAACTAGTCCCCGCCGGCACTCACGCTACCGCTCCCTCTCTTCTCTCGCCCACACACTCACTGACGTCACTCACCTCACGGCCACACACATACGCTACTGTCATAACATTTTCTTTCCAATTCATTAATTAGGCAACTAATTTGAAACTGGTGTGGGTGGCTCTATATATACTAGCCCACTGCAGACACATGCAGAAATCAACAAGGAATCGAAAAGTATTAAATCTGTGACAAAAATAATAACTTAAAAATAACCACTTAAGACACCTCTGAAGGTCTCTTAAATATCGTGGAGAGTAGGAGTGATTCTTAGACTTAAGAACGTTGATAAAAAGCTTTTATTCTTAAGTTTGAGAGTAGGACTAAATTTCGCAAATTCTCAGGACTTAAGTGTAAAATGGCACTCTAAGAAGCTTGATAAGTACGGCCCCAGGTCTTCTTCTCACCAAAGTGAGAAGGGTAAAAGCGTGATCATGACCTCAGGACCTGAACCTGCAACTTCCTGTGACATATCCTCCAGAATACCAGCGTCCTCTGCAGTGGACGTTTGTTTTTGGTCTTACACATTTGGGGGTAAAAAAAAAGATCCCCATATGCAAAACCCAAATGTTCACTGCAGAGGACGTTGGTTCTGGTGGTAATACAGTGTCTGCTGTCTGGCTGCACAACACAATATCAATCATACAATTACTGAAGTATTTATTTTCTACCCACAAATTAAGAGAAGTGTGCCAGTAAATATTATTTGAATGCATAGAGAAATTGTTCTTTACCTTCATTTTGCATTTCACAAACATTCAACTTCTTACGGCCGATGCTGACAAACTATTTATTTTGATGGTACTTTTTTGTGCAGACATCATCAATAAATGAGCATTTTTACTTGATTCTGTTTTTTTTAGTTGAACCACACAATGGTGAGCGTGTCTTCATACTGGTATCATAGCAACAATAAAGTGTTACCATACTGCACACCTAAGGTTTTTATGACGGTGGAAGTTTGACCTTGGAACAAATGAATCTAATTTGCATCCTATTGTTATGCAAAAAAAAAAAAAAAAAAGGATTATGTCCCGCTGTATATCATGACATGTTCCTCCTGTTTGGAATACATGCTAATTAGAATGCTAATTAGCATAAATGTACACACTTGTCACATAAACAGAAGCAGGCAAAAATGGAGGATTCAAGCAAGCTAACTTTGGAGGTTAATGTGAAGTCGTGTGTCGCAGATGTTCTTCCTCCGTGCATCTGCAAAATGATAAAAGCTTGTGTGTACATTTGTGCATGATTGCCTCTCTTGGGTGGCATTCAAAGGCAAATATGGTGAGTATATATACAAATATATATATATATATATATATATATGTATGTGCTTACTCCCTGGGGAACTTGGAATGGTCCTTTCCCTCGCAGCATCCACTTCTTTATGGGCTCTCCTCATCCTCAGCATCCTATAAACCTGCAGGAGAAGGAGCTTCCATGTCATTAAATAAGGAGGCATTGAAACAGGAATTATTCTTAAAACAATAACTGGCCATAGCATTAAGCACACTACTTCCACGCATATTCCCAGAGAGGGACAAGCGGTAGGAAATGGATGTTTTTATTCTATTAGGCACCAAAACATGAAGAGTAATTCCTCCACAACTTTTCATGAAAAAGTAGTTTTGTGTAATTCTGCAATTGACACAAAATGTATGTGATGAAACTGTCACCATGGCCATGTAGTGTTTAGTGCACACCTGGGCAAATGAAGGTCCAGGGGCCACAAGCGGCCCGTTAAGCTTTTCAATCTGGCCCGCCAGACATTACCAAATAATTATTATAGATGTTTAAGATGACAAATGGAGCTGCCATTATGATGTGCACTCATGTTTTATAAAGACCGTAAGTCTTCTACTATACTAAGTCTTCCAAGGGTTGGAATCTGTGCTTTTGCATGATATACTAGTTACTATGGTCATCTAATTAGTTACTATGGTCATCTAATTAGTTACTATGGTCATCTAATTAATTACTATGGTCATCTAATTTGTTACTATGGTCATCTAATTAATTACTATGGTCATATAATTAATTACTATGGTCATATAATTTGTTACTATGGTCATCTAATTAGATACAATGGTCATCTTCTAATTAGTTACTATGGTCCTCTAATTAGTTACTATGGTCATCTAATTTGTTACTATGGTCATTTAATTAATTACTATGGTCATATAATTAGTTACTATGGTCATATAATTAGTTACTATGGTCATATAATTAGTTACTATGAGTTACTATGGTCATCTAATTAGTTACTATGGTCATCTAATTTGTTACTATGGGCATCTAATTAATTACTATGGTCATATAATTAGTTACTATGGTCATCTAATTAGTTACTATGGTCATCTAATTAATTACTATGGTCATATAATTTGTTACTATGGTCATCTAATTAGATACAATGGTCATCTTCTAATTAGTTACTATGGTCCTCTAATTAGTTACTATGGTCATCTAATTTGTTACTATGGTCATTTAATTAATTACTATGGTCATATAATTTGTTACTATGGTCATCTAATTAATTACTATGGTCATATAATTAGTTACTATGGTCATCTAATTAGTTACTATGAGTTACTATGGTCATCTAATTAGTTACTATGGTCATCTAATTAGTTACTATGGTCATCTAATTAATTACTATGGTCATATAATTAGTTACTATGGTCATCTAATTAGTTACTATGGTCATCTAATTAGATACAATGGTCATCTAATTTGTTACTATGGTCATCTAATTTGTTACTATGGTCATCTAATTAGTTACTATGGTCATCTAATTTGTTACTATGGTCATCTAATTAATTACTATGGTCATATAATTAGTTACTATGGTCATATAATTAGTTACTATGGTCATCTAATTTGTTACTATGGTCATCTAATTAGTTACTATGGTCATCTAATTTGTTACTATGGTCATCTAATTAGTTACTATGGTCATCTAATTTGTTACTATGGTCATCTAATTAATTACTATGGTCATATAATTAGTTACTATGGTCATATAATTAGTTACTATGGTCATCTAATTAGTTACTATGAGTTACTATGGTCATCTAATTAGTTACTATGGTCATCTAATTAGTTACTATGGGCATCTAATTAATTACTATGGTCATATAATTAGTTACTATGGTCATCTAATTAGTTACTATGGTCAACTAATTAGTTACTATGGTCATCTAATTAGTTACTACGGTAATCTAATTAGATACAACGGTCATCTAATTAGTTACTATGGTAATGTAAGTTACATCAGCTCAGACGAGGTACCAAGCAGTGTGGGTGGGAAGCGTTTCCACAGAGTGTTTCCAGAACCTGAAATGTGGGTGTCTGGGACAGACGCGGAAGGAGATTTTTACAACAAAGTTCTGCAATAAAAGTGATTTTAAATCAAATTTTAGGTGTTTTTACTCTTTGCGTTCATATTTCGCCGTGTTTGTTGCATTTTTGTTGTGTTTCACTTGATTGTAAACAATGTAGATGGAGAAGGGGTGTGAGGAGTAAAAGAGGATCGACGTTCACATGTTGTCAATATTCAGTGTTTTATCGTTCATAGTTAATATTGTAAATCCCACATTATTGTCTTGTACTTTCTGGGTGTCTCATTCAGTAGAAAATGTCAAATTCCATCCCGTTTTTTAAGGCCGTCTGTCATAACGTTTATAGCAGTCAATCAGACATTATTGTGAGGTTTTGTATTAGTGTTAGGACCCAAACACACACACTGTACT
Organism: Entelurus aequoreus; assembly: GCF_033978785.1. Taxonomy (NCBI): domain Eukaryota; kingdom Metazoa; phylum Chordata; class Actinopteri; order Syngnathiformes; family Syngnathidae; genus Entelurus; species Entelurus aequoreus. Next base: position 50,415,036 of record NC_084751.1, read on the forward strand.
GCACATTTTCACAGCTTAAATGTGTGTGTGTGTGTGCGTGTGTGTGCACATATTTATATATATATATATATATATATATATATATATATATATATATATATATATATATATATATATATATATATATATATATATATATATATATATATACCAGGGGTGTGGGAAAAAATCGATTCGAATTTGAATCTCAATTCTCTCGTTGTACGATTCAGAATCGATTCTCATTTTAAAAAAAATCGATTTTTTTTTTTTTTTGATTTAAAAAATTTTTTTTTAATTTTTTTTAATTTTTTTTAATTTTTTTTTAAATTAATCAATCCAACAAAACAATACACAATCCAATTCCAAAACCAAACCCGACCCAGCAACACTCAGAAGTGCAATAAACAGAGCAATTGAGAGGAGACACAAACACGACACACAACAAACCTGTTAGGAGTTGGTGATGTGGATCCCAAGGATGCAGAGACGAATTTGGGGTTTACAATTGTTCTTCCTCTTTATTAGGCGGAAGCACAAGGTAGCAAAAACAAAAGGCGATGGTGGAAAACACACAACACACCATGTAAAAAACTACTGAGAGAAAACAAACACACAAAACTAAAAGCGCTAGACAAGGCTAGGAAAAATATACTTCATGAGAGAAGTAATAAGACTAGGTACAAAAAATAAAACGCTAGACAAGGCTAGGATTAATACGGGCCAACCTGAGGTGAAAGGTACACGAACTAGAGAGTCCTCTTGGCACGACCAACCGTATGGAAGCAATGGCAAAGTTCCGGCGCTCACCGGTTGTCAGCAGCCTGGTTAAATAGGCTGTTTTTTAATTACAGTCAGGTGTGTGCTGCTGCCTTGCGTCAGCTGCACTCCATACTGTGGATGAGAGAGAGAGTGAACATGGAGTGCAGACAATAGAAATAGGCAAGGACATTTACAGATTACCACAAAACCAAAAGTAGTGAAACAAAAATGAATATTATCAACAACAGTATCAATATTAGTAACAATTTCAACATAGCAGTGATTAAAAATCCCTCATTGACATTATCATTAGACATTTAGTTTATGAGATGCGATGCAAGTGTAAGCCACTGTGACACTATTGTTCATTTTTTGTATTTTTATTTATTTATTAATGTTTGTAACGATAATATCAATGAGGGATTTTTAATCACTGCTATGTTGAAATTGTTACTAATATTGATACTGTTGTTGATAATATTCATTTTTGTCTCACTACTTTTAGATTGTTCCGTGTCATGTTTGTGTGTCCTCAATTGCTCTCTTTATTGCTATTCTGAATGTTGCTGGGTCGGGTTTTGTTTGGAAATTGTATTGCATTATTATGGTATTGTTGTGTATTGTTTTCATTTTAAAAAAAAAAAATAAAAAAATAAAAATAAAAAAAATAAAAATTGTTTTTGAAACGAGAATCGTGTTGAATTGAAAAAAAAAATCGATTCTGAATCGAATCGTGACCCCAAGAATCGATTTTGAATCGAATCGTGGACACCCAAAGATTCCCAGCCCTAATATATACAGTATATATATATATAGATAGATAGATATACCGGCCCCCAGACACGTTTTTTTCTCTAAATGTGGCCCCCGAGTCAAAATAAATGAACAGGCCTGGTTTGGTATAATTCTCCTAGTAAAGTCTATTTCTCTTCCAGCACTCTTTCCTTTGTTTACGTTTCAGTTGCGAGGTGCTTTTCGTCGATGTCTTTAGACAGATTTGTGAACAATGTTTGAGAGAAGGTATTTTGTGTATATAGTAAAAGTTTTAGATCTTTGAGTTTAGCTCGTGAAAAATGGGAACAAAAACAAAAGTGTACATTTGTGTTTCTAAACATGAATGTGGTATATTGTTAACACCTTGTCACTAATTGTATCAAACGTTATTGGAGAATCTGTTGCAGAACTCTTATGTTGATGGCGTGACCCCAAGATGCAATAACATAGTGGCGGGTGATGGGAATAAAGTCTTTAATAAACAAAAGTAGGAGCTGAAAAATTGTGGCACAATAGACAAAACACGCAAAAACTACAGAGGTGCTCCATAATGCACACAAGAACGTAGAGGCAAAATGTCCGAGAAGCAGCAAAAGGTCATGTTTTCCTGCGGAGGAAGAACGTACTAGACCACAGCAATGTCTGCAACAAAGAAGCAAAGATCCCACCACCAACTAAGCCGTGAAACTGACTGAAATAGTCCTCAGGTGATCATTAGCAGCAGGTGAAAAGCATAATGGCTAATCACCTGCAATCAGAGGTGATGAACAGCCAGCCAACACACACAGAAGCCAAGTGGGAACAAAATAAGACCGTAAAACAGAAAGTAAACAAAAAATCACCAAAAAAGTAATCAATACATGACCTGGAATTCACTTGGTTCCTAATTGGTTATTTATTACCTAGTGTTTTATGCTTATGTTTTTTTAAATGTAAGTAATACAATATATAGTGATGCCCCCTTTGTTAAAAGCACAATTTAAAATGTATAAAAAAGAACAAAGGTCGTTAGAAAAATCAATGTTTATTTGAACTATTTTCCCTCAAAGAAGCATAAGGGCTATAAAGTGCAATTAATCGAACAAATGACTGGATCACTGGAATAATTGACAGCTGCTCCCCACTAAACAAACAATCTGGGGTTTAACAAGCGGCTCTGCTGATTGTAAGCAAACAATGTCAAGTTACCATCACACAGCAAGTCAAAATCAGGTTTTTTTGGTCTGTTTGTGACATATATCGGATTTTTTTACATGTCGGTGTGAGCGGTAAAATACCCTTTTCTTTTTTTTACCCGGCCCATTCCTCTTTGGTGAGTGGTCAGAAGTTCTATAAGTATTGGATACAACTCTGGTCTGGGTGCTGGAGTCACTTATCTGGGCCACGGAAGGACCACAAACATCTCCATGAAAAAGACCAGAGGGTCCATCAGGTCCAGTGCGAGCTACCGGTCGATCTCAGAGGGTGTCGGTCGATCGCTAGGCATTAGAAAAATAAGACTTAAAAATGAGCTATCATCAATCTTCACTCTGACGTCACTTTCGTCCTGTGACTGACATCAACATCACCCGGGGATCTTGTGGGATGGCGCTGGCTGGTGTCAGCTCAGCATAGAGAAGAAGAAAAAACGACGGGCAGGATCGGGAGAAACATATTTTATTATCTCCCTACCTGCCATCAAAGGTGTAAAGACCGACCCTTCACAGTAAGTGCAGCTCCTTCCTGCCTGCGCTAGCAAAATAAGGGTCTCAGAAAAGTAGCCATCTACCAAGTTTGCCTCCAATGTATTCCTTGTAAACAACAAGTATGGAAGTTGGACAAATAGGAAGCTAATAACCAACTACTTGAGAGAGAGGACTTGTTTTACCTCCACAATGTCAACTTGAAGTTGTGTTGGTTATTATCAACTACACCACTAATAAGGTAGGACTAGTAGTGGTATACTGATACTGCCAGCCAGATGGTGATACGTGAGTGATGTTTAATCGTGCAGCACAATAACAGGAAGAGGAAACACCCAACAACCACCAGGGTAACATGCGCTCACACCACACATAACCAAACCGACACGACTCTCAATCTTGTCTGATTCCAGTCAATGCAAGTAAATACCAGTCAATGCAAGTCAATTCCAGTCAATGCAAGTCAATTCCAGTCAATGCAAGTCAATTCCAGTCAATGCAAGTCAATTCCAGTCAATGTAAGTCAATTCCAGTCAATGCAAGTCAATTCCAGTCAATGCAAGTCAATTCCAGTCAATGTAAGTCAATTCCAGTCAATGTAAGTCAATTCCAGTCAATGCAAGTCAATTCCAGTCAATGCAAGTCAATTCCAGTCAATGCAAGTCAATTCCAGTCAATGTAAGTCAATTCCAGTCAATGCAAGTCAATTCCAGTCAATGCAAGTCAATTCCAGTCAATGTAAGTGAATTCCAGTCAATGCAAGTCAATTCCAGTCAATGCAAGTCAATTCCAGTCAATGCAAGTCAATTCCAGTCAATGCAAGTCAATGCAAGTCAATTCCAGTCAATGCAAGTCAATGCAAGTCAATTCCAGTCAATGCAAGTCAATTCCAGTCAATGCAAGTCAATTCCAGTCAATGCAAGTCAATGCAAGTCAATTCCAGTCAATGCAAGTCAATTCCAGTCAATGCAAGTCAATGCAAGTCAATTCCAGTCAATGCAAGTCAATGCAAGTCAATTCCAGTCAATGCAAGTCAATTCCAGTCAATGCAAGTCAATGCAAGTCAATTCCAGTCAATGCAAGTCAATGCAAGTCAATTCCAGTCAATGCAAGTCAATACCAGTCAATTCCAGTCAATGCAAGTCAATTCCAGTCAATTCCAGTCAATGCAAGTCAATGCAAGTCATCAGAATCACCAACTTATATTCTTGTCTTCATGAAAGAAGGGAATCTTTACACATTAAACATACTCGTATTTTTTATCAAACACCTTTAACATGTGAACAAAAATGTTGATAAATAAATAACTAAATGATATATACATACAGTATTTAGTTATATATATATATATATATATTGTGGAGAATGCATACATTTTTAAGTGTTCTTTCTTTATCCATAGTCATGTTTAAAGCAGCTAATATTTCCCCATGTGTACACTTTGTGCTTTTTCCTTATGTTAGTTAGTAAACTCTGTGTTTCACCTTGAAGGCTCTTGAACTGTCTATTGGGAGTATAATGTACTCCCTTTTTGTGGAGGAGGCCTTATCACTTTAGAGCAAAAAGGCTGTATTTCTTTCTGGGCGGGAAGGGACTGTTTTTCCTACTAAATAAGTTGACTCTTTCCGTTTGATTTTTAGACCGCGTGTTGATGCTGCTGTTATTGCATTGTGAGGGCTGGTCTCCTAAAGCTTTAGTAAAACTTGATAATATTGCTATTCTGTCTCGGTTGTCCTTACTCAACATATATGTCTTTCGAAATAACGAGAGACAAAATAATTGCCCTCTTCCTTCTTGATCTCCTTAGCAAAAAAAATTTGGTTAGGAAAATGTTGACGCCAGTTGCACAACATCATGTCATAGTTTCGGCATTGTGAAAAATGTTAATTGGTGCATCATACCCTGCAGTGTGAACATAACCTAAATGTTTTTGTTTTTTTTGGTTGTTTGTTGTTGCTATTTTTGTATTACAACATTTTATTATTTGATCATGTTGTACTGCATTGTAATCTTTTGTTTTGTGATTGTGTGATGTTTTTTGCCTGGACCCCAGGAAGAATAGTCTCATCTGCGGTGTAGACTAATGGGGATCCTTAATGAACTAAACTAAACTATTCCTACAATGTATGTACTACGTATTGATGTGCTGCTTTTTACCCTGGAAATACAAGTAGGATAGATTTATGGATATGGTGGAGGAATCCCAGATTTCTGGTAATACCTCTGAGCCGGACAAACAATTGATTGGTTTGACCTGGACTCCCAATGTTTGCATGTGTGTGTGTGTTTGTGTGTGTGTGTGTGTGTGTGTGTGTGTGTGTGTGTGTGTGTGTGTGTGTGTGTGTGTGTGTGTGTGTGTGTGTGTGTATGTGTGTGTGTGTGTGTCAGAATTGTAGGTTCAAGGACAAAGGAAATCTCTGGTTTTAGTGATGGAAGGGTGAGAAAGTGACTTATTACATTTATTTGCGAGTAAACAAAAATAAATATTGTTACATGCAGAATGTGCTGGTAAATGCCATTGTAGAGTAGACCTATGATGGTTGTAATCTACATTCAACACACTTCCTTGTGGTCCAGATAATGTGGATCGGATATGCTTTGATGTAAATTAGCAATTTATGTCTGCAAACACTTTATGTGGCGTTCACTTTAGATTGGGATTGAAACCATGACCCCCAACCCCCCCCCCCCCCCCCTACACATCCAGCTTTTCTAGTGGGTCTCCCGACGACGCCATGTCCAGGTCTTCCAGTGGGTCTTTTGCGGACGCCACAGCCTGCTCTTCCAGTGGTTTTTCAACAATGCCACGTCCAGTTCCTGCTCCAGCACGACCTCGCACCCGGCTTGCTCGCCTGGCTTGGAGGTGTCCGTCAGGCCTTCGCGGCCTGCCTCCTCGTCGGCCACGAACGTGTCCAGTCCATAGACGCCCCCGTGGCATCAGCAGCAAAGCCCAAGGATTTGGTCCCACTCACGTCCGCTGTTCTCAACCAGGTTCGTGGTTGCCCGCCTCGCCAGCTGACTCGTCTTCGCTGGCTTTGGGGACACTTGAGCTGGCGACCCGCCGCCATCTCCTCCCTCCACCCACCTGGGACTGTGGACTTGCTTCATTTTTGTTTTGGGGATGTCTGGAATCCGTCCTTTAAGTTTAGGGGGGATACTGTCATGACCTGAGCAACAGATCATGTCTTGGTTTGTTTAGAGTTATTCTTCCTAGTTGTGTTCCCCATGTGCTTGTTAGTATTTTCGGTTGCACCTGTGTCTTGCCCTGGCCCTGCTTTCCTCCAATCCACTCTCTGCTTTCCGCCAATCCACTCTCTCCTTCCTCTTGTGCTTAGTCCAGGTGTATTCAGTTGTCTAATTAGTCAGTGTTTTTAGTTCTTTGTTTGCTGGCTTGTGTTTGTCTGTCCGGGTGTATTCAGTTGTCTAATTAGAGCAAAATTGTTGAGCAAAATAGAGGCGACAAGGAAATAAAAGAGTGACAAAAGGAAGTGAACGAAAAAGGGTGAAGCTGGGGAGAAAGGGATGTCTATTGGCAAAGACAAAAAAGGAAAACTGGATCAAAGAGATTGGGAGCCTACAGGAAATTGATGCAATTGAGTCAAACGGTATTGTGGGTAGTAACATGTCGGCCTCATCATACATGTAGGTGACTGTCTCCAACACCACCTCCCCTGAATGGTGGAGCCACAAACGCGAGGAGACGAGACAGTTTTAGTACCTCCTAATGATTAGCTGAGCATAAGTCAACATTCAGACTGCATTGTAAATATAACGGCGAGAAGGTCAAAGGCAGCGCTAATGGGATTAGCTTGAGTCCACCTCCCCATCAGCTATTTGGCAGGGTTGAGTTTTACTTTATTTTCTCTTTCTTTAAATGCAAATGCACACTAAAACCTTGTTTTGCATTGTAATTGTTGTTGTTTTTTACTTGAATTAGCAACAAAGATTATTTGACAAAATCAACACAGTGGAGGCTTAAATGATTGGTAATTTATATTCACATTTACTAATCTGTAAGTAATTTATCATTGAAGAAACACAATTTTGTGGACACCTCCTCGGGTAAAAATGAGATATATCAAGAGTGAACATGACGTGGAAATGTACGTTGCCTCACATCAACTTCATGCTTCACATACGCACATTTCTACAAGATACGGATACTTTAGCGACACACAGAGGTGGTCGTTCGGGCTTTGCCAACATTTGATTTCAATAATGTTAAAAAGATCAGGAAAAGGACACAAAAATCACTTATTTGCCAATGCATCAAATGCTTCATATTCATATTGATATTTGTGAGGACATCTATTCATTTATGTAGGTCACTTATTGAGCTGCTACTCCAAAAAGCTATTCTGTCTTTTAGTAACAAATTGACTAATCACACAAGAGTCAAAGTTTTTGTTTATTTAATAACGCTGGCATGTTTACATTAGAAAATGTGCAAACCAAATATTACACAATTTTCACATGGACCTCTAATCTGGCTGTGAGCAGGCTACTGTACAAACACATGATGTTGTTAGTTACTCACATTGTATTCATATTGGGGGTAATCAGAGTCACCCACTTCTTGTTAAGTTGTACATATAAATGCAGCGACTGTCTCTTCAAACTGGGTGATCAATACTTCATCGCTGGTCTGCTCGTCTGTATTGGCCGTGCACATCATCTTCCTCTTCACCTTCTTCTTGACCTGACCTTTTTTTCCAGCCTGTGTTCAGTTCTCTGATCAATGACAGCTAGGCTAACAATCTCTCTGTCGTTTGCTGGAAACATGAGAAAGAAACACCTCCGATTGGATCGTGATTGGGCAGAGCGTGCAGATCTCAGGCACACGGCAGAGAGACAAGCGGTAGGAAATGGATGGACGGATGGTACTACATCAGGAAGAAGGTGAAGAAGGCGATGGATGTGGCGAGGCTATCGGAGATAAAGTAGTGCTGCACCCTGTTTAAAAAGATAGTCGCTGCAATGATACGTCAAACTTTAGAAGAGGTTGGTGACTCTGATTGCCCCAAATAGAAATATAATGTGTTGCATTTACAACAACATGTGTCATACAGAAGCCTGCTCACAGCCAGATTAGAGTTTCATGTGAAAATTATGTAATATTTGGTTTGCAATCTTTTACATTTAAACACACCAGCATACCAAATATATCAAAGGATACGAAAGACTGACTCTTGTTTGATCATTCAATTCATTATTACAACCCAGGAGAGGTACTTCTAAGTCTGGACATTTCTACACCGTCTCCTGTGCCACTAGGGGTGGCACTCTCGTGACTTCTGCGGGGATTTTTCGTGGGCTTCTGGATCTGCCTCCTAAGAGCCTTTTGGCCGAGGGGACCAGCTGCTGGGTCTCTGCCAGTCCGTTTGGAGAGACTGGAGGAGAGGAGATGGGGATGAAGAGACAGGGATGTGGACGGGCTTCACGGTGTCTTGGCTGAATGAGCGTGTATCAGACGCCTCCGTCTCCTTGGACGCATCCTCCCTCATCCATGCGGACTGGACACTGGCCGAGAGTTGGTGGGCGGCCGAAGGTGGAGTCGGCTCTCTCGGTTGCTTTATTGGGTCTGCTCCTGTCTCTGGCCATGCTCCCCCCACCCCAGCAGACGATGGCATGGAACACCACCACAGTGAGTGTGGGTGTTGAAATGATGTTTTTGTTTGGTTGCTTGTCTATGCATGGTGCAATCGTGTGTGCGCAATGTATATTATTGGTTGATTATTTAATTTTTTTGTTTTTATTTTACTTTTGTGACAGTGTGTAGAAGTGGCACTGCTGGAGTGGCAGCTGGTTGCATCAGCTCTGCTCTTTTAATGTATTTACTGTCCTTTGATGTTTTCCTCTTACACACATGTTTATGTGTGCTATGGCTATGAGGGGTTTTTTCCCCCTTGGTCTCAGTATGGACCCCCTCTCCAGGGGCCCAGGTTTAGACTGAATATTTTTTTTTTCTCTTCAATTGAGACACCCGGAAGCATCCATTGAGATGAGGATAGAAGGACAGAAGGTGAACACGCTTATCAGCCGCGTTAGCACATTGTTGGACTATCGGAAGTTCAAGGATTGGGGCTGGACAGTGAGGCCATCATTCAACTATATGACTATTTGATAGAAAATACAAACATAATGTATCAGACGCTATAAAAAAGACAAGAACGTGAGAAACAACCACCTTAGCAAGCACGATAACAGAACATTTGTATTGATTTTGATCAGTTGATTTGATAAGATTTTTGGACAGTCAATTGTCACAAGTGCACATTACTGCTGTAGTTGTGACCCCGAGACAGGAGACAGGAGACGGCGTGCAGGTCAAAATGTCTTTACTTTTCAAAAACACAAAGGAATTGTGTAGCAGAGAAGTGCACAGGAAGCACAGGGAAAACTGCAAGATTAGCGACGCAATTACAAAACCGTGAATGGCTGACAAAGCAATAATCTTGTAAAGAAGCTTTATTGGCAACCCGGAACAGGTTTTCCCAGATTGCCAATCAGAGACAGGCAGGAAATAATAATAGTAATCTCTGGAAAACAATTGTCATGATCCGTGGCCCGGATCATGTTTTGTTATGTTCTGTTAGTTTTGGACTCCTTTAGTTCCTGTTTTGTGCACCTCAGGGTTTGTTTTTGGTTTCCATGGGGATTAATTGGGTTCACCTGCCTCTGGTTAGTGGTCAGCACGCTCACCTGCTGTCGACCACTAATCAGAGAGCTATTTATTCACCGTTCTCGCCACGCTCGGTCTGGCTTCATGGTTTGCTGTATGCAACAGTCACGTGCGTTGGTATTTCTTGTTTCCTGAACTATGATTCCTGTGCTAGTTGTTTACCCTAGCTTCCCGTGCGATCGGCACGTTTTCCTTTTGCTTGTTTTCTGTTTTTGGTACGTGTTGTGATTTATGAGGAATAAATCATGTTCCTACCTGCACGCCTTGTCCGGAGTAGTCCGTCTGCATCCCGGGAGAACGAACCCCGCAGAAAGATGCGACCCCCCCCCCACACGTGACAACAATACAACATTATAAAATAGGGTCAGGCCTGCAGTAACAGGTCCTGACATTATTGTTAAACTGTCACCTGCCACACACACACACAGACACACAAAAACATACACAAACAGCTGTTTAAGGCCCAATACCATCACAAAAAACAATAATCAGAATCAGAATCAGAATCAGCTTTATTGTCATTACGCAGGGTAACGAGATTGAGGCCATTCCATACAGTGCGATAAAACAAGTGTACACTCTGTACAGAGGGTGAAATGAATATGTACATGAATATCTACACGAAACAGGGTGGTTGGTGGAATGGGTTATTGCACCGAAGAGAAGGCAGTTATGAGGGTCAATGGGGAAGTCTGTTCAGGGTGGTTATGGCCCTGGGGAAGAAGCTGTTTTTAGCCTGTTCGTCTTGGTTTTAATGCACCTGTAGCGCTTCCCAGAGGGCAGCAGGTGGAACAGGTCAGAGCCAGGGTGGGTGCTGTCCTTGATGATGGCACTGGCTCTGTTGAGGCAGCGGGAGGTGTAGATGTCCATCAGAGAGGGGAGAGGGCGGCCGATGATCTTTTGAGCCGTCTTGACCACTCTTTGCAGCCTCTCCCTGTCTGCTGCAGTGCAGCTGCCGTACCATACTGTAATACAGTAGGTCAGCAGGCTCTCGATGGACGAGCGGTAGAAGGTCAGCAGCAGGTCAGGCTTCAGGTTGTACTTCCCGAGGACTCTCAGGAAGTGTAGCCGCTGCTGAGCCTTCTTGATGATTGCTGTGGTGTTGACTGTCCAGGAAAAGTCGTTATAGATGTGGACTCCAAGGTACCTGAAGGTGTGGACCCCCTCCACACGCTCGCCGTTAAAGTAGAGGGGGGCAGGGTCGGTGCTGCTCCTCCTGAAGTCCACGATGATCTCTCTGGTCTTGCTGGTGTTGAGAGCGAGGTTGTTCTCCGAAGAGCTTCAGGACCTCCTCCCTGTAGGCAGCCTCGTCAGCCAGGGTAATCAGGGTGTATATACTGTAATAATAATTGAAACCAAGTTTAATCCAGCCAGGAAGAAGATGCTGTTGTAGGGTGCATACACACACTACATCACCATGACAACACATGCCTATGACAAGCAGATCACGGTGGATCATGCCTTTTCAAAATCTAAGTGTTTTAATGGATTTCAATGACATTGTCAAGTGTTAGTAAAACTCCATGGTTGTCACTCAGCCTGTGAGTTGTGTAAAAGAATGACCTGAGCCCGCCTTCAGTCACAACTTGTGTCTCTTTTAGGCGTGGTGAGTAGAAAAAGGAGAGAATAAGGATCTACCTGACTAATTGTATGCCATCAAAATGTGTTCAAGCACTTTTCAAAACAAACCAATATTTCACTTAGTGTCATGAAATGATTATAAGAGCTACTTGGGTCCTAAATGACAACGCTCGGTCTTTGAGGGTTTATTCACAGGCTTGTCTTGCATTCCCAGGCATTCTTTTTCTGCTCTTTCTCTATGAGGATTGCACTGAGAATAAGTCATCCCTGTGGCCTCACACACACATACACACACACACACACACACACACACACACACACACACACACACACACACACACACACACACACACACACACACACACACACACACACCACTTCTCACATGAAGTATACATTCTGTAAGTCCTGAGTCGGGAGATAAAATTTGTGAAAGGGGAGCAGCAGGATTTGGAGCAGCATGCTAAGGGGGAGCAGCCAAAATAGAGCAAGAATATCAGCAGTGCTGCCTGCTAGACTGAGCTGCTAAGCAGGGCTTAACCATGCCCAAGGGTGTGTGTGTGTGTGTGTGTGTGTGTCTGTACAGCTTTTTTTGTGAGCTTTCAGTCTTTATAAGCCCAAAACATGAGTTACATGTTTGGGGTTCAAATAGAGGCCAGATAGTCTGTTTAGCAGAACTTAGTTTGAGGGTCAACAACCTAGCATGACGAGATGTTCCTCTCATTGCATGCTTGAAAGACAGCTGCTAATTCACGTCAGTGTTGACCTGCCGGGGAGGAGCTCGCTCAAGGTCCACCACAGCCAAGTCAAGCGTGAACTCGCCAGGTGATCACTTACTCTTTCACTCTGCAAGCTACATCCAAAGCACAGTCCAGAAAATAAACTCTTGTAACATTAGTTCTTACAAATCTTACTGGACTCGTTACTGTAGGTTAAGTGGATGTTTTGATGTAGGACAAGAGGACAGCATGGGGCAGGTCTAGAATTGTACTAGAATTGCATACAAAGAAAACCCAGCACCTTCTGAGGAACAAAACCTGGAACATAATGATTGCCTTGACGACTGTGGCTGAGATAACAAGATAGAGTCAAGTATAGTTATATAGAGGATAGTTAGAGACAGTAAAATACATTTGAAATAAAAAGCTGTCAAAATACAAGATAAAAAGACTTGATTATAGGACAAAATACTAAAAAGTAGTAAAATTAGCGAGCTGCGTGAAAAGATCATTTTACTTGAAAAGACATTTTAAATTAAGATTCATATATCTAGAAATTAGCAGGATAGAAATAAGAATTTTATTCTGAAAACGAGCATTATTGAACTTGTTATTCTTAAATGAGGCATCCTCAACATGTCGCAGAATATTTTAACAAGATTGTCTTTATGGGGAAAATCTAAATCTTATTTTTTAATAATTCTCAATGTTAACAGTTTTAAACTAGAATAGAAAAACATAGTCATGCTAAAAATAAGATGAGTCAAGGACTAAAAATAAGTAAATAGCTCTTAAAACGAGGGACATTTCTAGAAATAAAATAGTTAATCTTGGCAAGTGGCATACAAGTTGCAGTCTACAAACTGTTTCTCTAATCTTGTCCAGAGGTCCTCGGTTTTTGTTCCAGGATATCATTTGAGTTTTTGACAAAATAGAAATACAACCTTTGGGCAAATTCCGAGTTGTAAGATCTCTAAATATTTCAACTTTCAGAGCGTCACTTTACATGTTATTTCTAGGCTCATAATTTAAGATTCAAACGTCTTCTTAATGTTGTCTAGACATTTGACTGATACAGCTTAGGACCAAACTCTTACACCTTAATGCAGTTTTGGGCTATGGAGTTCTTTGATGGAGATGTGTGTTCTAAGTAGGGTTGGTCATTGAGCATCAGGCATCGATAGGAACCAGGTCCTACATTCCGTTTCTCCCAGAACAATCCATATTTGTAAACATCTATTCCTTTTTCCAATGCTCCACTGACTGGAAGGAATAGCTGCCACATAGGCGGCTAGCAGCTAACTGTATCTCCATATAAAGTTATGGTAAAGTTAAAGTACCCATGATAGTCACACACACACACTAGGTGTGGTGAAATGACTCTCTGCATTTGACCCATCCCCTTGTTCCACCCCCTGGGAGGTGAGGGGAGCAGTGAGCAGCAGCAGCCGTGGCTGCGCTCGGGAATCATTTTGGTGATAGCCATTCTTCAAGGTCAATAATCTCCATTGTGGCAAATAAACTCATTTTTTAAAATTAGTACTGTCACTTGAGGACTGTTGAACAAGGTGTCAAGACTTGGACTGTGGGTTGTTTGTTTTCTCGAGATGCAAGTAAATTTGGAGCGGGCAAGGTGTGAAGGTAAGGACATCTTTTATTTTAACATTAACTACAAAATACAAACAAAAGGGTACAAACAAAAGGGTACAAACAAAAGGCGCGCAAAAACTTGACTAATGAAACCAAAACTAGCACTTGGGCAAAAAACTATGAACAATAAACAAAAACTGACTTGGAACGCAGGGAACTATGGCATAGATTTCAAAGGTAGCATGGAAGTACAGAAGTAGCATGGCATGAAGTGAGCAGAGGTAATGTCGCCAGCCTGACTTCCTGGCAACAATAGGCTTAAATAATATAGACATGATTGACAAAAAGGTGCGCGAGTGCAAAACGTGAAACAGGTGAAACTAATGGTCGCTATGGTGACAAAACAAACAAGAGTGCACAAAGAATCCAAATAACAAAACCGAACATAACTAAAACAAAACATGATCACACAGACATGAAACAAGGCATGTTACATACAGAGAAAACGCAAGCGGGCGCAAACAAGCTAATTGCTAAGCTAGCTGCCAAACTAGCTTAAAAAAACACAAGAAAAAAGTGCTTGATCAAGTTTAAAAAGTGTAGCTGGAAACGCATTACAGCAAAAGTAAGCTGCTATTAACGGGAACTTGAAGAAGCTTTTTTACAAACAGTTTCTATTGGCTCTTATCTAACATCGAGTAAAACAATACATCAAGATCAAGAAATTACTTTCAACTTAGAGGAGAAACATCTTTTGACTCTTTAACTCAGAAAAAAGTAAAGTTGATTCAATCTATTTTGTAATGCAATGAATGTGAAATGTAATACATATAGTTAGTTCCCATGGGAAAGAACATCATGTGATGAAGTCAAAGTTGTCCTAAAGTTCCTAAAGTAGCCTATTGTAGTGTAATCAGCACTTCACTGCGGTAGAGACCAGCTGGTCAAGCCCCAAAGCTGATTATTACACGTGTTGGTGTGTACTTGTATGCTCTTGTTGCACACAAGTGTACTGAACACACGACAGTTTAGGGCAGTGGCTTACCACAGATCTGGTTGTGGTGCCCACCATCAGCCCTTAATGGCCGACTAATTATGGAGGAATTTATCATTTTCTTGACTATATTTTACAGCTAATTATAAAAAAATCATTTGGTATTTAATCAAGTTTTAAACAAAGTCAAAAAGTTCACTATTGGGTCACGCTCCAATCAAAAATGAACTGCAAACAAATGAGCCTCTAATTGGTCTGGCTGAGAACAAACTCACGACTCGTCATTGAGAATAACTTTCACATTCTTCACTTCAAAGAGACATTCCAAAGTTGACTCATTCGCTAATGACGCATCTACCAGCCAAAGGCCGTGATCCACTGAAAACATGTCCATGGACCACCAGTTGAGAACTACTGGTTTAGGGTGTGTAGTCGTCTGGTGGACTAGGACTGAATCCCAGTTCTACCCCTTACCCTTGTCTAAGCCCTTCGCCCTCGGTTTTGTACGTTCACATCGAGCAGGTGGTATCTGAGTTCTCCTGTAAGGCTAAGGAAAGGTCTAAGTGTCGGGGGGTGCACAGCCCTCCAAACAAAGAGTGGTCTTAGCAACACTTGAAGTCACGTGAAGTTGAGCAGAAGGCACACAAATGCTCAGACAACCAAAAAAACAGTTATGTAATGCGTTGTCATATGTGTCTCCCCAAACAAGTGGACATTTCAGCTTGCATGAACTCAACGTCAAATGTGAGGAAGCACAAGCACAAGTAGTGTTAGTAGAAATTTTGGCTGATGTTAGCTTCCCTGCTATGAATCACTGTCAAATGTACATCGTGTGGGGACATTTATTAACGCACTGCAGTCTTATAGACAGACAGACAAAGACACACACACACACACACACACACACACACACACACACACACACACACACACACACACACACACACACACACACACACACACACACACACACACACACACACACACACACACACACACACACACACATTCAAAGACCAATCAGAAGTGCACAGTGTGTTCCCAGGTGCAGCCCACACCTATCAGTTTATGGTTTGCGTAAAGGCTAACTTGTTATTTTCCTTTGTAATCTCTGCCTACTGAGCCTCAATTTGCCTTCATTTATTTTATTTTAATGTATTATTATTTAATATATTATTGTTTTAGTTGCTATTTTTATGTTGTTGTGCATTATTTGTTGCCGTCATCATTAAACAAACAGGTTACTCATCAGTTACTCAGTACTTGAGTAGTTTTTTCACAACATACTTTTTACTTTTACTCAAGTGAATATTTGGGTGACTACTCCTTACTTTTCCTTGAGTAATAAATCTCTAAAGTCACAGTACTCTTACTTGAGCACAATTTCTGGCTACTCTACCCACCTCTGGTAGCTTGAGGTCGATGTAATGGGCACCCCTGTGTTAGCTAGAAAAAGTCATCAATTAGTTTTTCAGACAAGGCTTTCTTTTTCACCAACATTGCAAAGAGTTACGTGGCGACACCTCCAGAAGACAAACACTTTCTGGCATCCCACAACCACCTCCACACCCGCTGTTACTCACGCGCACACACACACACACACACACACACACACACACACACACATGCACACACACAGTCAACACCCTGGTATTCCACCTACGATGCTCATTTTTGACTTTGAGATAGAACAAAGTTAAAGATTCTATTTGTTTTCAAATAAGCAGATGAAGTTTGGATTGCAGAAGGAAGGTTGTCAGGAGGTCAGGAGGTCAGGAGGTCATGAGGTCATGAGGTCAGGAGGTCAGGAGGTCTCGGGGCTAAAGCATCTTCATCCAAGTGAAGAACGTGTGTTATTTGTGTACTGAGTGTGTAGGAGGTGTCAGCAGGGTACATCCTTGGCATTTTACCAACAATCCATCAAGGATTGAAGAAAAATAGCAAGATCTTGAATAGAAATGTCACACATAGACAAACGTGTCTGCTGGAAAATGCAAATAGAAAACAAAACTTGAAGTTATTTGTTGTCTTATCAGGCATCCTAAAAAAAGACAAACTGTCCTCAAAGAGCCAAAAAGAATCAAACATAAAGTCAATGATGACTAAATGATCATGTAAACATCACTGATGTGGACTTCTTTTTATACCTATGAAGGTTCTCCTTCATGTGGACTTCTTTATATACCTATGAAGGTTCTAGTTCATGTGGACTTTTTTATATACCTATGAAGGTTCTCCTTCATGTGGACTTCTTTATATACCTATGAAGGTTCTCCTTCAAAGCTTTGAAGGTTCTCCTTCATGTGGACTTCTTTATATACCTATGAAGGTTCTCCTTCAAAGCTTTGAAGGTTCTCCTTCATGTGGACTTCTTTATATACCTATGAAGGTTCTAGTTCATGTGGACTTCTTTATATACCTATGAAGGTTCTAGTTCATGTGGACTTCTTTATATACCTATGAAGGTTCTAGTTCATGTGGACTTTTTTATATACCTATGAAGGTTCTAGTTCATCTCAGGTTGTTCAATCATCACAACTGGACTGTTTGGTTTGTCTTGGAAGACGTTTCTACTCTCATCCGAGTAGACTTTATCAGATCAAGTCTTAGACTTAGATTAGTCACAAATTATCATAGACTTAGATTAGTTATAAATTGTCATAGACTTAGATTGGTCACATCTAGTCTTAGACTTAGATTGGTCACATCTAGTCTTAGACTTAGATTGGTCACATCTAGTCTTAGACTTAGATTGGTCACATCTAGTCTTAGACTTAGATTGGTCACATCTAGTCTTAGACTTAGATTGGTCACATCTAGTCTTAGACTTAGATCGGTCACATCTAGTCTTAGACTTAGATTGGTCACATCTAGTCTTAGACTTAGATTGGTCAGATCTAGTCTTAGACTTAGATTGGTCAGATCTAGTCTTAGACTTAGATGGGTCACATCTAGTCTTAGATTTAGATTGGTCACATCTAGTCTTAGACTTAGATTGGTCACATGTAGTTTTAGACTTAGATTGGTCACATCTAGTGTTAGACTTAGATTAGTCACAAATTGTCATAGACTTAGATTGGTCACATCTAGTCTTAGACTTAGATTGGTCACATGTAGTCATAGACTTAGATTGGTCACATCTAGTCTTAGACTTAGATTGGTCACATGTAGTCATCGACTTAGATTGGTCACATCTAGTCTTAGACTTAGATTGGTCACATCTAGTCTTAGACTTAGATTGGTCAGATCTAGTCTTAGACTTTAATTGGTCACATCTAGTCTTAGACGTAGATTGGTCACATTTAGTCTTAGACTTAGATCGGTCACATCTAGTCTTAGAGATAGATTGGTCACATCTAGTCTTAGACTTAGATTTGTCACATCTAGTCTTAGACTTATATTGGTCACATCTAGTCTTAGACTTAGATTAATCACATCTAGTCTAATACTTAGATTGGTCACATGTAGTCTTAGACTTAGATTGGTCACATGTAGTCTTAGACTTAGATTAATCACATCTAGTCTTAGATTTAGATTGGTCACATGTAGTCTTAGACTTAGATTGGTCACATCTAGTCTTAGACTTAGATTGGTCAGGTCTAGTCTTAGATTTAGATTGGTCAAATCTAGTCTTAGACTTAGATTGGTCACATCTAGTCTTAGACTTAGATTGGTCACATCTCGGTTTCTTTGCATGTTTTTGCAGAGTAGGACATGACTAATTACTGCAACAACCACAGTGTGAGGATCTGGTTCAGGCTAATATCCGAGAGAATACAGTTTGCAATTTAAAATAAGCCAAGTGGTGTATCAAGAACATAAATAAATGGGTGGAAAATGAACTCCTTCTATTTATTATATTTTGTATTATACCGAATTGAGTGAATATTCTTATTGTTTCTTACATAGCTTGTAATTTATTTCGTATGCTGCTGCTTTTCATTCAAGGTTAAGAATATTGTTTGTAAGCAGATAAATAAACATTTTGAAACTTGTAGGACAAAATCATGTTGTATAACCCAGAGATAATAATAGACACGTAATTGTAACAACAACATCATTTATGAATGCACTTTAGGCAACACGAAGTCAGGCTTGATAATCATGGCAGACAAACTACACGTACTTTGCTGCGAAGATTTCCCCTTTGAGTAAACTGAGCCAAGCGTTTGGTTTAACGTCGTGTTCCCCTTCTTTCCGGCGTGCGTTTGAGAGCACACTGCTGTGTTTAGATGGAGACAGGTGTGGACAATATTGAACACACTTGTCCCCACACTAAAAGTATACAGCCAAGTAGAAAACTATTTTATATTGCTTTTATTTTCTCAATACAGCGTCTTTCAGCTGCTGTGACTGAGAGTTAATGAGGTGAGGAAACAAGCAGCAGGTGATGTGTCGTGAACGTTGTCACAACTTCTTTATAAAGTCTTTAGTTTGTTTACTGGGATGTTCACTTGACATTTGTTTAATTGCAAACTGTATCAGTGTTATAATAACATCAATACTAGCTCAAATGTTTTGTCATCTCATCGAATTAAACGCAGGCTGTGAAGATTGTGTATTCGATGTGAGAGGTGTCACTCCTGTTTTTCTTTATTGGCCAAACTGTTGTACTGAGAGGAGGCATTAGACAAGAACAAAGCTTGTTTATTACTTCATCTTTATTAGCCAAACTGCTTTGAGTTATCAAAAAGTAAACACCAGGTTTTGTTTTACATTACTTGTGTGTTTTTAATGTCACAATGGTATTACTTCAAAAACATTCATGTGGCACATCATTTTGTTAATGTTTTATTGTGTATAGTTAATTCCTATATGACATATTTCTGCTCCAACTCTTAATGGATCTGTCCCGATACATCATCTAAATGTACATAACATAAATAAATAATTAAATTATTTTAAAAAATACCTCGCTCTATCAAAATGTAAAAATAGAGATAAAGGCATCAAGTAATGACAAAAAGTTGACAAGTTGATATTATTAAAGAATTAAAAAAACAAATATTTGTCTTTAGCCTTTTTATTAGACATTACAAAGTACATGATGGTATTACATTCACACCCCAACACTAATCAAGATTTCAATATTGATAACAATAATCTTAATTATTACTTTGGACATAATTGGCAGCCCTAGATCTCATACATGAACACTATTTTTATTTATATGGACAAAAAGTGCAGTTAGGTCTTATGGCTGTTCAGTGTCATCTTTCAAAATTCTTACATACATATTTGGAGCCCCTGCCTGGAAAGAAAATAATGTTTGCCTTGACCTTAAAAAGTTCAAATTGGAGACCTGCTAAATGATTGTATTTGTATGCCCTCCTCCTAGTATTGCATTCTAATAATCAGAATATATTTTGCATAGACATGAAAAGACACATCAAATTAATTGTGCTCCCTATTTTGCTCATTTAAAAGACACAATCCTCTGCACACTAGCTGAGTCCGTCG